>NC_051846.1:168618482-168676284 GCF_002237135.1 Teleopsis dalmanni | reverse complement strand
GCTAAAGTTGGAATGGTGGCTCGTTGTAGTACTATGGGTTTACTGTTTGTAAGTGCGCTGACCTCTAGCTTATTAAGCGATGCCCGACCTTTTAAGAGATGTTAAAAATGTGGCGATAATAGCTATCTAATGGTAACTTAACTATCCAAAAAGATTGCGATATTTGGAATTGGGATTTGGTTGTCTAGAGCCCATATAACAGTATAGTGGATTGCCATTACTTCAGTGTGAATGATTTGATGATCAAAGCAAAGTGCTAAGACAAACAGCGTTATATAATCAGCCAAATTGCAGTAAATTAACTAAATTTTCGTTGTTGTCTTTTTATTTATATTCGAACCCTTCTAAAACAAATAACGTTTCCAACCTGATTTTTAAATCTTGTGTATTATATACTCAACCACAACTACTACAAGCTGGTACAGGACATTACAGAATATTTTATGTTACATTAAATAAATTTCTTTACAAAAACAAAAAATACTAACAAATCTTTGTTAACATGAGCTGCTTCCAAATTCTAAAGGACATTCAGACACAATAGAAAGTATCATAAAAATGTAACAATATAAAACAGCTCATACAGATACATTCAGATATACTTAAAAAATTATTATATAAAGTACATAAGATGGAAGATAAAAATTTATTAGAATAAAAGCAAAAAAATTTGAAAGCATTTTCTGTCATTTTTGTCTGAATTTACGCACAATGCAACTTAAAAAATGATCCTTACTGCACCAATTTACAAGGATACGAAAATAATAAGCACACATACCGATATACACTACTGTAGATATATGGTATTTGCATATATACGAGTATCTCGTATAGGAGCAATTTGCTAACAACGTTTTTCCCATAAGTGCGTTTGCGTCAAAGTGATTGATAATGGTCACCCAGTCACATCTCGGAAGATTGAGTGAACTATGCTGGAAGGCTGATGAATAAATTTGCCGCTGTAATACGCCCACACGTCAGACATGAAAAGTACAAGGAATTCATGTGAGTTATCAGTAACAAACCCACCATTATAATGAATTTTTATTTTAGTAGAACTGAAAAAGGATTGCATGCATATGATTTTATTAACAAAACAACACAAAAATAAAAAATAAGAAGTAAAAAAGGAAGAGAAGGATATTTATAAATGCGTGTGAATTATTTCATGAAATTATTTTTGCTTTTAAAGCTTAATTTTATTTTTATGGCACAAATATTTTATATTGAATTTTTTTTAATAATTATATTAAATCAGTTACTCACTAAAATATATAGTGAAAAATTCATTCAAGCTCAGCAAGGACCTTTCCAAAAGCAGTAAAAATTGTCTGTTAGGAATGTCTGTTTCGGTATTTCACATATAATACAGAAGCAGTACATAGCATTAATATTTTTTTTATACATTAATAGTAATAAAATAAATGTAAATATAAGATATAAAAAACGATCGAATAACTTTAGTATGACGGAAAAAATCAAATTTTTTATACAAAATTTTATTTCACTTTTATGGCAGTCATAATAGTTTAAGCGAAGGATGGTTTGTTTTTAAATCGAAAAATGTTATGAAAACATTTTTAAAAGCATTAATTTTAATAGGATCAACTTTTTGTATACAAAAACGGAATCTAGTATTAAATATTGTATAATGGCCTATGACAGACTCAAGCGGGAAAACACAATATCAGGATAACATTTTTATATGAAGAATTTTTAAAAATAATTTAAAAGCTTTTGTATATTTTCTAAATATTTATAAATAGAAAAATAATATATTACTGCATAAAATGGTATTATACAAAATTTTGAATAATTATGCAGGTACGTATATTATAATATTATTATTATTTACAAAATAAATCATGCACTTAGTCTATTCACAAATAGTTCGTACAAATTCTTTACGTTCGTCCCTATTTGTACCTGAAATACGTTTTTTGTGTTTTATTAACTAATTTCCTACGCCAAATAGTTTTCGACCTGTCTTCTCACTCCTTTGGAGTTCCATTCCATGATAACATCAGCAATCGCATCCGGTTTTCTCAATGTGTGACCTAACCATCCATATTTTCATTGTAAAATTTTTTTTATGGGTTTCTGATTGGTACTACGCCCCTATAATCTACATTTAAAATTCAAGCAGATAATATGTCGCAGATTTCTAATTACACCTTATGAACCAACGATCTAGTTACCGACCACTTCTCACAGTCATATAGCAAATTAGATTCCACACATGTGTTGAAAATTCTAACCTTTGTCTCGATATGCACGTTATTAGCTTTCCAAACCTTACTTAACATCGCAAAGATACTTTTCGCTTTCTTTAAACGCTTGTCTACATCAATCATCGCTGCTTACCATACTTTCAAAGTATTTCAACTTCTGAACATATTTGATATCTTGGCTATTTAGTGAAAGAGTTGATATATTACCTGCTTTGACTCTCATTGATTTAGTTTTCGAAAAATTGATATTAAGCCCTATTCTGGCTAATTGCGTGAAAACATTATTTATCAAAGCTTGCATGTCTGTTTGTCTACTTCCTATAGTAGTATGTTATCAGCACACTCGAAACGTTCAAGCTCTTGATTGGCGTTTCTTCGACCGATTCCAGGATGATATTAAGAGCTGTTATAAACATAGTGGGAAAAGAGCATAGCCTTGCCGCACACCATTATTATATTGCATATGGGAAACTTTGCTGGTGGCCCCTTCATAGCTTTTCTGAAGGATATTAATCATTTTCCTGTTAATACCAAATTCCGAATATTACATTGAGCAAATCTAGTCTTTTTAACGTTCCTTAAGTCGTCAACCATTTCATCAGTGAAATTGAAATACACGATTTTATTTCAACTTAAACGATAACATTTTTTTTGAAGATTCGTGGAATCTAAATACAAAAACAAAACAAGAACTATTAAAAATAGATAAGTAATTACTGCAGAGTTCTCAGAATTTCATAAGTCTTTCGTTACTGTACTCCTAATTTCATCAGACAGGTTAATTCAATAAAACTTTTCACGGAATATAATTTTATTATTGATCACTGCGGCACAGGACACAAATAATAAAAATTATCAAAATATTTTTTATAACTTTTCAGTTACTAAGTAGCTTAGAAATACACACAGGTAGCCAATAACTTATTTAACCGCACATCATTTTAAAAATATCTACTATTTATTAGAAGTAAAGAAATAGTTGTTTCATCAGACAGGTAAAAATGATCTAACTTTATTTAGAATTTTATGACATCCTACAGATATATAAGTTAGCAAAAAACTGCTAACATCAATCATTCCAGATCTGAAATTTATTGCGATAAATTCGTTAGAGAAACACTTTAAATCTAATATTCACAGCAATTACTGTCAAGTTCAACTTTTTATTTAATATTAAATTGTAAAGTATTGTTAAAAAATGGATTTTGCTTACTCCAAAATTGGTTCTCAAGAAAACATTCCGAGTTTCACTTATAGTGGGTACAGTCCACTTACTACAGAATTACATCATCGCTCGCAAACTAATCCAGTTGAAGTATTTAATTGCCAAACTTCATACAATATCAGTCAACACATGGATCCATATGGAAAACATTATCATGGAAATAACAAACAAGTCAACCTAGGACTGACAGCAGAGGAGAAGGACAGATTACAAATCATTGAAGACAAAGGCATTGATACTTTAGTGATGAGTAACGACAACGTCGGTCTAGAAAATAAGGAGTTTTTATTGAATGCAGCCACTGAATCGCTTCCATCGATGTTACGCTTGTTATTCGTCAAAACCAATAGAATTCAGTTAAGAGGCGAACTCTATGCTAAAATGGACACCTTCAATTTTGTAGTGGAAAGTACTGAGTTAAATATTAACCACCATTTCGATATTCCCGAGAGCGTTGAAATGTTATTCATGTTGCTATTGGAAAAGGTGAAGATGTTGATGTGCTCATTAGGGTATATCGATGTGAGTGACTTTAAAGTTCAACGTATAAAGGTCAATATAAAAATGGATCGTTCAACTTCCAAAAACTGCATGCAAAAACTATCATTACCTTTAAAGTATCGCGTTAAAAATGCAGCATATGATATCGATCCAGAACAGCTGAAATCTGAACATCCGAAGAAGGAGAGTTGTGATCTTGACTCAATAACTTCCATTTATAAGCATTATAAATTAACTGGGGATGGAAATCAATTGCTTAACTTAAGAGCAATAGATTTGTATTGCTTTAAATTGTGCCACACTTCTGCGGAAGTTTACACAGAACCTTTTTATCTTACGTCGCCTATTGGTGTGAAAGAAAATCGCAGCTTTATTATACTTGAAGACGTACTTGGCAATTTTCAACGTTTTATGGAAATAACGAACCCTCTTCGTTTTGCAAACGTTGAAAATCCAACCGATCCGGTTACTTGTATAAAATGTAATACGCATTACGCTCAATTGGTCCAATTGGAATTACATCAACGTTTGGAGTGTGGCGATGATTTTGAAATATATGAACTGGACAATAACTATGATGAAGAGAGCGATCCTAATCAATTCGAAATTAAGACTACATTTGAGAAATGGATGCTGTTCGGAGTCAAGAATAATGAAAATGTTTAATTAGTAAAAAATTGTATATTCACGAAAATTTTGTAGACTATATAAAAAAATATTATAAAACATTCTGTAATTACTTTAAATTAATAAATTATTATTACGAAATAATTATTAAAAACGAAACTATAGTTTTTTCTATTTCGCAACTACTCTACTCTAATCTGCCACATTACAGTAACAAATAATTAATCCCAGTAAAAATCGTAAAAATATTTGATTAATGAAAAATACGGTCACTTTACTTTTAAAGAATTGGACTTTTTGAAAAAATGCCTTTTAGTTTTCTGGATAGAAAAATATTATTGATATAGAAACCTAGAAAGAGCAAAAGCTTTTATTCAATCGAATTTTTTGTGAATCTTTTAATTAATTGTGATACTATATAAAAATATCAAATGTATGTGTAAAATACTATATGTATGTGGTATAATTTTCTTTTAAAGAAAAAGGCTTACCAACATGCATTGATGCATGATTTGATTAAGGTGCTGGTTTTGGAAGATTTTAGCTTTTCAGGAAGTCAGTGTGTGCCAAGTGATCAGATTCTTAAGGATTGTTCATTAAGTTGAATACGACTAGAGACTTTGTCTTGCATGGCGTGCTTTTTAAGGTCCCGGAATTTTACACTTTAAATCATTGCAGCTTGTGTCTGCTGGTCCTGATAGCTTATATTTATTTATCTAATTATCGACAAACTACTTTTGAAGTTTGTGTCAGAAGAATGGAAATATAGCAACTTTTTAACTTGATACTGATATAATGCAGCGAATCGTGAATAAAATAGTACTTAAAGGGACTTTACTGGAGTCATCAAGTTGAGGAATTACTAACCGCACTTGATGCACGAGACTTGAGAAGGTGCCTACGCAGTAGAGGGTTAGATTTGTTATTGCCCTGCAACTAAGTATGTGTGTTAGAAACAAAACATATACTATATTTATGACTTTGTATAAAAAATTAGTAATATGTCGAAAAATTGCTAACTTGACACAAACAAAATTACCCATTCCACTTTTTGGCACAATGTTTTGTGTTATAATAGTATATAATAGTAAGTGAAAAAGTCACTACATACATTCCTTACATATAAACCAATATAGAATTTAACGTAAATAATTATTTTTCATTTTTATACATTTTTTTAAGCAGATAAAACTTCATTGATTTCTTGTATAATTTTGTGAGCTTCAAATCAGTGACGTCAAGTGTACTCTCAGTTATCAAAAAGGAATCGTTGATTATTTACCAAAAAACAGTTATCGATGTTCTCTGAGAGCAGTTCGATTTAAGACGTGGCTTTAATCGGTTTGGTGTCGGAAAAAAGTTTTTTTTATTAATTAAAGTGTGTGATATTAATTTATTAAAAAGTAAATAAAAAGTATTCAAACAAATAAAATATAAAATTATATATATTTTACAGTAGAAAAAGTTGCTTGCATGAGCCTAATTTATTAATTTTAAATGCTTAGTGAACTTTAATGGAAAATTCCGATACGTAAATACACCGTAAAAAATAATAGAAAACACATTTTAATTTATAAATTCCTGAAGCATATGTACCTAGTTTATTTTGTGTGTGTAAATATATAGAATATACAATATTTAATACTGAATTAATAATTTGAAAATTTTACACAAATTAAACAAATAGTTATAAAAAAATAATTATTCGAAGTGAATATGCACGCAAAAACAAAAAAACCCAAATTGCAGTTAATGTGACGCTGCGGGCATGCGAACAGCGCAGTAGACATTAGAAAACAAAAAAGTCGCATCGCAGGTGCTTTTTATACGATCATATACGAAGAAGGGTGGAAAAGGAATTTAAAATGACATTTTGTGTTATCAAAATCGTTGAAGTTTTTGTTGTAATAAAAGTAAAAGTGTTTAAGTAAAAAAGTTTATTAAAATGGGATTTAAATTTATTTAACTTTAATTAGTTTTTTATTAAGTGTAAAAAATCTGTGTTCCTATATAAATTTATGTTACCGTGAATATGCCCTATGCCTTAAGGTATGTAATTGTTATTTTTATATTTTAATCTTAATTTTATTTAAAAATATAAGTATATAAGTATTCCTCTTCGATAAACTCGTTTAAAATAGCTTGTAAAAACATAAATCTTATATTTTACAATATCGATTATTAACATAAATTTAATTAGCAAATGGCGATTAACCTTTTGGAACTAATATCACAGACAAAAACATACAGACATTGATTTCATAGCAGCCAGTTCGAGTAGTCAGCTCAAAGCACAAAAGCATTGGATTGTAGAACAATTAAGACGTACAAAAGCTGCGTATAACACAATGATCTTAAGTGTTCGAAACGTACAAAAGAGCTGTTAAATGTGCGTATGAGGTGATGAATATAGTACAGAAATTGTTGCTATATTTTCGTTTCGTTTGGGTTTATATGGAGACTTTTGCTTCTTGAGTTTGTCTTGAGGACAAACAGTGAAATGCAATTTTTTGGTTTTATATATGCAAAATGCTGTTTCTTTTTGAACATTGAGAAAGTTCAATTCTAGCATAGAGTCGCCTCTTGAGGGAAATTCACAATCTATATATTATTTGCCTGTGGAAATGAGAGTTCCTGCATGAAACTTTGAAACTGAAACGATCCTTTATGCCTTTTAATTCAATTACATCGATATAAACAAATAAACACACCTCAAGTAGCTTCGTAGGCGTTTTCTATTGTTTAGTAAATAAGTTCTTATATTTAATCATATAAGGATTAACTTTTTCCTAACTTCTAAATTTGTGTTTTGTCATAATTTCGTTTAATCGCTCTAATGCAACTGTATTTTGGTTTCTTCTGAATAGCTTATCGGGGAGATGTGCAGATCTGAGGTCAGATCTGAGGTTTAGTCTGATGAAACAGCCAAGAGGGGTTATGAAGAAACCTCGCGTTGAGAGAGTGCTCAAATAGTCTCAACATAATCATAATGAAAAAAATTATTTTCATATTTTTTGAAGCTAAAATAAAAATTTTTAGTTTTAAAGGTTATATCCAAAATTGATGATGATTCTTCTCATCAAACAATTTTTTCTAATACTCTTCGGGTTCGAGGTTTGGGGAGTAATTCCAAAATAGTTGTGATAGTAAAATGGTGATAAAATGGTGGATGATAACTCTGATATTAATATCATCCAACTTACTTTAGTGCAGTTGCTGACGAATAAGTTGGTAACAATTTTTTTTTCCATTTAAGCTTTTTCCATACAGATGATGTTATGTTTGGAGTGTCTTGAGATATTATAAAAATAATAAAAATGACTTTTGCATTTTAATGGTATTGTCATGGAATTGACATTGCCGGAATTGTCTTCACTTTTGAAATCTAGAAATGAAATGACCGTCGCTAAGACCGTCAGTATTCGTTGGAATTAGCACGATTTCATTCATTAAAACTATGAACTAAAACTATGAATCTTTCTTTTTCTATACTGACACAATAAAAATAAATATTTCCGATTTCAATAATTATTTAATTAATTAATTTAAAGTAATTACAATCAATCAAAATGTATTATAATATTTTGTTATATAGTCTACAATATTTTCGTGAATATACAATTTTTACTAATTAAACATTTTCATTATTCTTGACTCCGAACAGCATCCATTTCTCAAATGTAGTCTTAATTTCGAATTGATTAGGATCGCTCTCTTCATCATAGTTATTGTCCAGTTCATATATTTCAAAATCATCGCCACACTCCAAACGTTGATGTAATTCCAATTGGACCAATTGAGCGTAATGCGTATTACATTTTATACAAGTAACCGGATCGGTTGGATTTTCAACGTTTGCAAAATGAAGAGGGTTCGTTATTTCCATAAAACGTTGAAAATTGCCAAGTACGTCTTCAAGTATAATAAAGCTGCGATTTTCTTTCACACCAATAGGCGACGTGAGATAAAAAGGTTCTGTGTGAACTTCCGCAGAGGTGTGGCACAATTTAAAGCAATACAAATCTATTGCTCTTAAGTTAAGCAATTGATTTCCATCCCCAGTTAATTTATAATGCTTATAAATGGAAGTTATTGCGTCAAGATCACAACTCTCTTTCTTCGGATGTCCAGATTTCAGCCGTTCTGGATCGATATCATATGCTGCATTTTTAACGCGATACTTTAAAGGTAATGATAGTTTTTGCATGCAGTTTTTGGAAGTTGAACGATCCATTTTTATATTGATCTTTATACGTTGAACTTTAAAGTCACTCACATCGATATAACCTAATGAGCACATCAACATCTTCACCTTTTCCAATAGCAACATGAATAACATTTCAACGCTCTCGGGAATATCGAAATGGTGGTTAATATTTAACTCAGTACTTTCCACTACAAAATTGAAGGTGTCAATTTTAGCATAGAGTTCGCCTCTTAACTGAATTCTATTGGTTTTGACGAATAACAAGCGTAACATCGATGGAAGCGATTCAGTGGCTGCATTCAATAAAAACTCCTTATTTTCTAGACCGGCGTTGTCGTTACTCATCACTAAAGTATCAATGCCTTTGTCTTCAATGATTTGTAATCTCTCCTTCTCCTCTGCTGTCAGTCTAGGTTGACTTGTTTGTTATTTCCATGATAATGTTTTCCATATGGATTCATGTGTTGACTGATATTATAGGAAGTTTGGCAATTAAATACTTCAACTGGATTAGTTTGCGAGCGATGATGTAATTCTGTAGTAAGTGGACTGTACCCACTATAAGTGAAACTCGGAATGTTTTCTTGAGAACCAATTTTGGAGTAAGCAAAATCCATTTTTTAGCAATACTTTACAATTTAATATTAAATAAAAAGTTGAACTTGACAGTAATTGCTGTGAATATTAGATTTAAAGTGTTTCTCTTTCGAATTTATCGCAGTGAATTTCAGATCTGGAATGATTGATGTTAGCAGTTTTTTGCTAGCTTATATATCTGTAGGATGTCATAAAATTCTAAATAAAGTTAGATCATTTTTACCTGGCTGATGAAACAACTATTTCTTTACTTCTAATAAATAGCAGATATTTTTAAAATGATGTGCGGTTAAATAAGTTATTGGCTACCTGTGTGTATTTCTAAGCTACTTAGTAACTGAAAAGTTATATAAAATATTTTGATAATTTTTATTATTTGTGTCCTGTGCCGCAGTGATTAATAATAAAATTATATTCCGTGAAAAGTTTTATTGAATTAACCTGTCTGATAAAATTAGGAGTACAGTAACGAAAGACTTATGAAATTCTGAGAACTCTGCAGTAATTACTTATATATTTTTAATAGTTCTTGTTTTGTTTTTGTATTTAGATTCGACGAATCTTCAAAAAAAATTTTATCGTTTAAGTTGAAATAAAATGGTGTATTTCAATTTCACTGATGAAATGGTTGACGACTTAAGGAACGTTAAAAATACTAGATTTGCTCAATGTAATATTCGGAATTTGGTATTAACAGGAAAATGATTAATATCCTTCAGAAAAGCTATGAAGGGACACCAGCAAGGTTTCCCATATGCAATAGTGGTGTGCGGCAAGGTTTTGCTATTTTCCCCCTATTGTTTAGATTACCTCCTGATACCATCCTGGAATCGGTCGAAAAAACGCCAGCAGACATTAATTGGAGATATAATCAAGAGCTTGGACATTTCTAGTGTGCTGATGACATAGTACTATAGGAAGTAGACAAACAGACATGCAAGCTTTGATAAATAATGTTTCCACGCAATTAACCAGAATAGGGCTTAATATCAATTTTTCGAAAACTAAATCAATGAGAGTCAAAGCAAATAATATATCAACTCTTTCACTAAATAGCCAAGATATCAAATGTGTTCAGAAGTTGAAATATTTTAAAAGTATGGTAAGCAGCGATGATTGATGTAGACAAGTGTTTAAAGAAAGCGAAAAGTATCTTTGCGATGTTAAGCAAGGTTTGGAAAGATAATAACGTGCATATCGAGACAAAGGTTAGAATTTTCAACACATGTGTGGAATCTAATTTGCTATATTACTGTGAGAAGTGGTCGGTAACTAGATCGTTGGTTCATAAGGTGTAATTAGAAATCTGCGACATATTATCTGCTTGAATTTTAAATGTAGATTATTGGGGCGTAGTACCAATCAGAAACCCATAGAAAAAAATTTTACAATGAAAATATGGATGGTTAGGTCACACATTGAGAAAACCGGATGCGATTGCTGATGTTACCATCGAATGGAACTCCAAAGGAGTGAGAAGACAGGTCCGTAATTCCGTTTAATCGCTCTAATGCAACTGTATTTTGGTTTCTTCTGAATAGCTTATCGTGGAGATGTGCAGATCTGAGGTCAGATCTGAGGTTTAGTCTGATGAAACAGCCAAGAGGGGTTATGAAGTAACCTCGCGTTGAGAGAGTGCTCAAATAGCCTCAACATAATCATAATGAAAAAAGTTATTTTCATATTTTTTGAAGCTAAAATAAAAATTTTTAGTTTTAAAGGTTATATCCAAAATTGATGATGATTCTTCTCATCAAACAAATTTTTCTAATACTCTTCGGGTTCGAGGTTTGGGGAGTAATTCCAAAATAGTTGTGATAGTAAAATGGTGATAAAATGGTGGATGATAACTCTGATATTAATATCATCCAACTTACTTTAGTGCAGTTGCTGACGAATAAGTTGGTAACAATTTTTTTTTCCATTTAAGCTTTTTCCATACAGATGATGTTATGTTTGGAGTGTCTTGAGATATTATAAAAATAATAAAAATAACTTTTGCATTTTAATGGTATTGTCACGGAATTGACATTGCCGGAATTGCGTTCACTTTTGAAATCTAGAAATGAAATGACCGTCGTTAAGACCGTCAGTATTCGTTGGAATTAGCACGATTTCATTCATTAAAACTATGAACTAAAACTATGAATCTTTCTTTTTCTATACTGACACAATAAAAATAAATATTTCCGATTTCAATAATTATTTAATTAATTAATTTAAAGTAATTACAATCAATCAAAATGTTTTATAATATTTTGTTATATAGTCTACAATATTTTCGTGAATATACAATTTTTACTAATTAAACATTTTCATTATTCTTGACTCCGAACAGCATCCATTTCTCAAATGTAGTCTTAATTTCGAATTGATTAGGATCGCTCTCTTCATCATAGTTATTGTCCAGTTCATATATTTCAAAATCATCGCCACACTCCAAACGTTGATGTAATTCCAATTGGACCAATTGAGCGTAATGCGTATTACATTTTATACAAGTAACCGGATCGGTTGGATTTTCAACGTTTGCAAAACGAAGAGGGTTCGTTATTTCCATAAAACGTTGAAAATTGCCAAGTACGTCTTCAAGTATAATAAAGCTGCGATTTTCTTTCACACCAATAGGCGACGTGAGATAAAAAGGTTCTGTGTGAACTTCCGCAGAGGTGTGGCACAATTTAAAGCAATATAAATCTATTGCTCTTAAGTTAAGCAATTGATTTCCATCCCCAGTTAATTTATAATGCTTATAAATGGAAGTTATTGCGTCAAGATCACAACTCTCTTTCTTCGGAAGTCCAGATTTCAGCCGTTCTGGATCGATATCATATGCTGCATTTTTAACGCGATACTTTAAAGGTAATGATAGTTTTTGCATGCAGTTTTTGGAAGTTGAACGATCCATTTTTATATTGATCTTTATACGTTGAACTTTAAAGTCACTCACATCGATATAACCTAATGAGCACATCAACATCTTCACCTTTTCCAATAGCAACATGAATAACATTTCAACGCTCTCGGGAATATCGAAATGGTGGTTAATATTTAACTCAGTACTTTCCACTACAAAATTGAAGGTGTCAATTTTAGCATAGAGTTCGCCTCTTAACTGAATTCTATTGGTTTTGACGAATAACAAGCGTAACATTGATGGAAGCGATTCAGTGGCTGCATTCAATAAAAACTCCTTATTTTCTAGACCGGCGTTGTCGTTACTCATCACTAATGTATCAATGCCTTTGTCTTCAATGATTTGTAATCTCTCCTTCTCCTCATCTGTCAGTCCTAGGTTGACTTGTTTGTTATTTCCATGATAATGTTTTCCATATGGATCCATGTGTTGACTGATATTGTATGAAGTTTGGCAATTAAATACTTCAACTGGATTAGTTTGCGAGCGATGATGTAATTCTGTAGTAAGTGGACTGTACCCACTATAAGTGAAACTCGGAATGTTTTCTTGAGAACCAATTTTGGAGTAAGCAAAATCCATTTTTTAACAATACTTTACAATTTAATATTAAATAAAAAGTTGAACTTGACAGTAATTGCTGTGAATATTAGATTTAAAGTGTTTCTCTAACGAATTTATCGCAGTGAATTTCAGATCTGGAATGATTGATGTTAGCAGTTTTTTGTTAGCTTATATATCTGTAGGATGTCATAAAATTCTAAATAAAGTTAGATCATTTTTACCTGTCTGATGAAACAACTATTTCTTTACTTCTAATAAATAGTAGATATTTTTAAAATGATGTGCGGTTAAATAAGTTATTGGCTACCTGTGTGCATTTCTAAGCTACTTAGTAACTGAAAAGTTATATAAAATATTTTGATAATTTTTATTATTCGTGTCCTGTGCCGCAGTGATCAATAATAAAATTATATTCCGTGAAAAGTTTTATTGAATTAACCTGTCTGATAAAATTAGGAGTACAGTAATGAAGGACTTATGAAATTCTGAGAACTCTGCAGTAATTACTTATATATTTTTAATAGTTCTTGTTTTGTTTTTGTATTCAGATTCCACGAATCTTCAAAAAAAATTTTATCGTTTAAGTTGAAATAAAATGGTGTATTTCAATTTCACTGATGAAATGGTTGACGACTTAAGGAACGTTAAAAATACTAGATTTGCTCAATGTAATATTCGGAATTTGGTATTAACAGGAAAATGATTAATATCCTTCAGAAAAGCTATGAAGGGACACCAGCAAGGTTTCCCATATGCAATAGTGGTGTGCGGCAAGGTTTTGCTATTTTCCCCCTATTGTTTAGATTACCTCCTGATACCATCCTGGAATCGGTCGAAAAAACGCCAGCAGACATTAATTGGAGATATAATCAAGAGCTTGGACATTTCTAGTGTGCTGATGACATAGTACTATAGGAAGTAGACAAACAGACATGCAAGCTTTGATAAATAATGTTTCCACGCAATTAACCAGAATAGGGCTTAATATCAATTTTTCGAAAACTAAATCAATGAGAGTCAAAGCAAATAATATATCAACTCTTTCACTAAATAGCCAAGATATCAAATGTGTTCAGAAGTTGAAATATTTTAAAAGTATGGTAAGCAGCGATGATTGATGTAGACAAGTGTTTAAAGAAAGCGAAAAGTATCTTTGCGATGTTAAGCAAGGTTTGGAAAGATAATAACGTGCATATCGAGACAAAGGTTAGAATTTTCAACACATGTGTGGAATCTAATTTGCTATATTACTGTGAGAAGTGGTCGGTAACTAGATCGTTGGTTCATAAGGTGTAATTAGAAATCTGCGACATATTATCTGCTTGAATTTTAAATGTAGATTATTGGGGCGTAGTACCAATCAGAAACCCATAGAAAAAAATTTTACAATGAAAATATGGATGGTTAGGTCACACATTGAGAAAACCGGATGCGATTGCTGATGTTACCATCGAATGGAACTCCAAAGGAGTGAGAAGACAGGTCCGTAATTCCGTTTAATCGCTCTAATGCAACTGTATTTTGGTTTCTTCTGAATAGCTTATCGTGGAGATGTGCAGATCTGAGGTCAGATCTGAGGTTTAGTCTGATGAAACAGCCAAGAGGGGTTATGAAGTAACCTCGCGTTGAGAGAGTGCTCAAATAGCCTCAACATAATCATAATGAAAAAAGTTATTTTCATATTTTTTGAAGCTAAAATAAAAATTTTTAGTTTTAAAGGTTATATCCAAAATTGATGATGATTCTTCTCATCAAACAAATTTTTCTAATACTCTTCGGGTTCGAGGTTTGGGGAGTAATTCCAAAATAGTTGTGATAGTAAAATGGTGATAAAATGGTGGATGATAACTCTGATATTAATATCATCCAACTTACTTTAGTGCAGTTGCTGACGAATAAGTTGGTAACAATTTTTTTTTCCATTTAAGCTTTTTCCATACAGATGATGTTATGTTTGGAGTGTCTTGAGATATTATAAAAATAATAAAAATAACTTTTGCATTTTAATGGTATTGTCACGGAATTGACATTGCCGGAATTGCGTTCACTTTTGAAATCTAGAAATGAAATGACCGTCGTTAAGACCGTCAGTATTCGTTGGAATTAGCACGATTTCATTCATTAAAACTATGAACTAAAACTATGAATCTTTCTTTTTCTATACTGACACAATAAAAATAAATATTTCCGATTTCAATAATTATTTAATTAATTAATTTAAAGTAATTACAATCAATCAAAATGTATTATAATATTTTGTTATATAGTCTACAATATTTTCGTGAATATACAATTTTTACTAATTAAACATTTTCATTATTCTTGACTCCGAACAGCATCCATTTCTCAAATGTAGTCTTAATTTCGAATTGATTAGGATCGCTCTCTTCATCATAGTTATTGTCCAGTTCATATATTTCAAAATCATCGCCACACTCCAAACGTTGATGTAATTCCAATTGGACCAATTGAGCGTAATGCGTATTACATTTTATACAAGTAACCGGATCGGTTGGATTTTCAACGTTTGCAAAACGAAGAGGGTTCGTTATTTCCATAAAACGTTGAAAATTGCCAAGTACGTCTTCAAGTATAATAAAGCTGCGATTTTCTTTCACATCAATAGGCGACGTGAGATAAAAAGGTTCTGTGTGAACTTCCGCAGAGGTGTGGCACAATTTAAAGCAATACAAATCTATTGCTCTTAAGTTAAGCAATTGATTTCCATCCCCAGTTAATTTATAATGCTTATAAATGGAAGTTATTGCGTCAAGATCACAACTCTCTTTCTTCGGAAGTCCAGATTTCAGCCGTTCTGGATCGATATCATATGCTGCATTTTTAACGCGATACTTTAAAGGTAATGATAGTTTTTGCATGCAGTTTTTGGAAGTTGAACGATCCATTTTTATATTGACCTTTATACGTTGAACTTTAAAGTCACTCACATCGATATAACCTAATGAGCACATCAACATCTTCACCTTTTCCAATAGCAACATGAATAACATTTCAACGCTCTCGGGAATATCGAAATGGTGGTTAATATTTAACTCAGTACTTTCCACTACAAAATTGAAGGTGTCAATTTTAGCATAGAGTTCGCCTCTTAACTGAATTCTATTGGTTTTGACGAATAACAAGCGTAACATTGATGGAAGCGATTCAGTGGCTGCATTCAATAAAAACTCCTTATTTTCTAGACCGGCGTTGTCATTACTCATCACTAATGTATCAATGCCTTTGTCTTCAATGATTTGTAATCTCTCCTTCTCCTCATCTGTCAGTCCTAGGTTGACTTGTTTGTTATTTCCATGATAATGTTTTCCATATGGATCCATGTGTTGACTGATATTGTAGGAAGTTTGGCAATTAAATACTTCAACTGGATTAGTTTGCGAGCGATGATGTAATTCTGTAGTAAGTGGACTGTACCCACTATAAGTGAAACTCGGAATGTTTTCTTGAGAACCAATTTTGGAATAAGCAAAATCCATTTTTTAACAATACTTTACAATTTAATATTAAATAAAAAGTTGAACTTGACAGTAATTGCTGTGAATATTAGATTTAAAGTGTTTCTCTAACGAATTTATCGCAGTGAATTTCAGATCTGGAATGATTGATGTTAGCAGTTTTTTGTTAGCTTATATATCTGTAGGATGTCATAAAATTCTAAATAAAGTTAGATCATTTTTACCTGTCTGATGAAACAACTATTTCTTTACTTCTAATAAATAGTAGATATTTTTAAAATGATGTGCGGTTAAATAAGTTATTGGCTACCTGTGTGTATTTCTAAGCTACTTAGTAACTGAAAAGTTATATAAAATATTTTGATAATTTTTATTATTCGTGTCCTGTGCCGCAGTGATCAATAATAAAATTATATTCCGTGAAAAGTTTTATTGAATTAACCTGTCTGATAAAATTAGGAGTACAGTAATGAAGGACTTATGAAATTCTGAGAACTCTGCAGTAATTACTTATATATTTTTAATAGTTCTTGTTTTGTTTTTGTATTCAGATTCCACGAATCTTCAAAAAAAATTTTATCGTTTAAGTTGAAATAAAATGGTGTATTTCAATTTCACTGATGAAATGGTTGACGACTTAAGGAACGTTAAAAATACTAGATTTGCTCAATGTAATATTCGGAATTTGGTATTAACAGGAAAATGATTAATATCCTTCAGAAAAGCTATGAAGGGACACCAGCAAGGTTTCCCATATGCAATAGTGGTGTGCGGCAAGGTTTTGCTATTTTCCCCCTATTGTTTAGATTACCTCCTGATACCATCCTGGAATCGGTCGAAAAAACGCCAGCAGACATTAATTGGAGATATAATCAAGAGCTTGGACATTTCTAGTGTGCTGATGACATAGTACTATAGGAAGTAGACAAACAGACATGCAAGCTTTGATAAATAATGTTTCCACGCAATTAACCAGAATAGGGCTTAATATCAATTTTTCGAAAACTAAATCAATGAGAGTCAAAGCAAATAATATATCAACTCTTTCACTAAATAGCCAAGATATCAAATGTGTTCAGAAGTTGAAATATTTTGAAAGTATGGTAAGCAGCGATGATTGATGTAGACAAGTGTTTAAAGAAAGCGAAAAGTATCTTTGCGATGTTAAGCAAGGTTTGGAAAGATAATAACGTGCATATCGAGACAAAGGTTAGAATTTTCAACATATGTGTGGAATCTAATTTGCTATATGACTGTGAGAAGTGGTCGGTAACTAGATCGTTGGTTCATAAGGTGTGAATAGTAATCTGCGACATATTATCTGCTAGAATTTTAAATGTAGATTATTGGGGCCAATCAGAAACCGATAGAAAAAAAATTTTACAATGCAAATATGGATGGTTTGGTCACACATTGAGAAAACCGGATGCGATTGCTGATGTTATCATGGAATGGAACTCCAAAGGAGTGAGAAGACAGGTCGAAAACTATTTGGCATAGGAAATTAGTTAATAAAACACAAAAAACGTATTTCTGGTACAAATAGGGACGAACGTAAAGAATTTGTATGAACTATTTGTGAATAGACTAAGTTCATGACTTATTTTGGAAATAATAATAATATAATAATATACGTACCTGCACAATTACTCAAAATTTTGTATAATACCATTTTATGCAGTAATATATTATTTTTCTATTTATAAATATTTAAAAAATATACAAAAGCATTTAAATTATTTTTAAAAATTCTTCGTATAAAAATGTTATCCTGATATTGTGTTTTCCCACTTGAGTCTGTCATAGGCCATTATACAATATTTAATACTAGATTCCGTTTTTGTATACAAAAAGTTGATCCTATTAAAATTAATGCTTTTAAAAATGTTTTCATAACATTTTTCGATTTAAAAACAAACCATCCTTCGCTTAAACTATTATGACTGCCATAAAAGTGAAATAAAATTTTGTATAAAAAATTTGATTTTTTCCGTCATACTAAAGTTATTCGATCGTTTTTTATATCTTATATATACATTTATTTTATTACTATTAATGTTTAAAAAAATTATGAATGCTATGTACTGCTTCTGTATTATATGTGAAATACCGAAACAGACATTCCTAACAGACAATTTTTACTGCTTTTGGAAAGGTCCTTGCTGAGCTTGAATGAATTTTTCACTGTGTATTTTAGTGAGTAACTGATTTAATATAATTATTAAAAAAAATTCAATATAAAATATTTGTGCCATAAAAATAAAATTAAGCTTTAAAAGCAAAAATAATTTCATGAAATAATTCACACGCATTTATAAATATCCTTCTCTTCCTTTTTTACTTCTTATTTTTTATTTTTGTGTTGTTTTGTTAATAAACTCATATGTATGCAATCCTTTTTCAGTTCTACTAAAATAAAAATTCATTATAATGGTGGGTTTGTTACTGATAACTCACATGAATTCCTTGTACTTTTCATGTCTGACGTGTGGGCGTATTACAGCGGCAAATTTATTCATCAGCCTTCCAGCATAGTTCACTCAATCTTCCGAGATGTGACTGGGTGACCATTATCAATCACTTTGACGCAAACGCACTTATGGGAAAAACGTTGTTAGCAAATTGCTCCTATACGAGATACTCGTATATATGCAAATACCATATATCTACAGTAGTGTATATCGGTATGTGTGCTTATTATTTTCGTATCCTTGTAAATTGGTGCAGTAAGGACCATTTTTTAAGTTGCATTGTGCGTAAATTCAGACAAAAATGACAGAAAATGCTTTCAAATTTTTTTGCTTTTATTCTAATAAATTTTTATCTTCCATCTTATGTACTTTATATAATAATTTTTTAAGTATATCTGAATGTATCTGTATGAGCTGTTTTATATTGTTACATTTTTATGATACTTTCTATTGTGTCTAAATGTCCTTTAGAATTTGGAAGCAGCTCATGTTAACAAAGATTTGTTAGTATTTTGAGTTTTTGTAAAGAAATTTATTTAATGTAACATAAAATATTCTGTAATGTCCTGTACCAGCTTGTATAGTTGTGATTGAGTATATAATACACAAGATTTAAAAATCAGGTTGGAAACGTTATTTGTTTTAGAAGGTTCGAATAGAAATAAAAAGACAACAACAAAAATTTAGTTGATTTACTGCAATTTGGCTGACTATACAACGCTGTTTCAAGTTTTGTTAAGTCAAGTACTATTATTATCATAAATTTACTCTTAACAAATGCAAATTCTGATATTCACATCATCACATCATCAGTGATCTTAAGAAATATTCGAATCTCTTATCAAACAAATTGTATTCAGACTGTAAATTAATTAAAAAATTCAAATATTTCCTAAGATCACTGATGATGTGATGATGTGAATATCAGAATTTGCATTTGTTAAGAGTAAATTTATATATATTTTTTTGAATATATACTTATATCATTCTAATCAAGTAAAGTAAATATAAAAAATAAATATTAGTAAATAAAGTGATAAAGTATATATCACTCTAATCAAGGTACAAAAAAACGTAAAGTTAGAAAATTGACAATTGTGACGTGACTCTCTGCATAACATATAACTGTCTCAATTGTCTATAATTTCTCTAATCCAGACCTTGATCAAGGTTTCAATTTTCTCACACCTAGTAAGGAAGTCTGGACACCAGTCAAAGTGGTCTTCTTTAACTTCTACATATACGGCTCCAAAATTGATATACGAATGGGCTGTGGTATATTTTCAAAAAAACTTTGTCTTAGCACTTCGCTTCGATCATCAAATCATTCACGCTGAAGTAATGGCAATCCACTATACTGTTATATGGGCCCTAGACAACCAAATCCCACTTCCAAATATCGCAATCTTTTTGGATAGTTAAGTTACCATTAAATAGTTACTATCGCCACATTTTAAATAAGTCGAAAATGTCGGGCATCCCTTAATGAGCTAGCTAGGCGTGTCAAACAAACTAAAATATCTAAGCTTTTCCAAGCAAGATTGAGCACATGAGCCCTCTTGCCAGATCTCTAAATTGACCTGGTCTAAGCTAGATGAAAAACGCACCAGTCAGCTGCTTCCAATAAAACGTAATGTGCTTAGTACTACGGTATTGGTGTTGATGGGTCAATGCGTAATAAGAAGACAAGCTATGCAACTGGGCGTACAATGACATCTTATAATGACTTATGTAGAGGTTATGGTTCTGAGAATGACCATGAAGCTGTGTTATATCTCATGTGTCAGTTTTGATCCTTAGTGAGAAGAAGATCTGAAATCTTTGGTGCCCCTTACCTGACCGACCTAACAGAGCTGTCGTCCTGCATAATTAGGGACTTAGTCAAGTTCACTTTTATCTCGTTGGGGTGTCGTGTCTTTCGGCGTTACCGACTAGAGGCCAGCGCACGTACAAACAGTAAACCCATAGTACTACAACGAGCCACCATTCCAACTTTAGCTAACATCTGTACAACATAACCAAAAACGGCATCAAAGAGCCATCATGGTCCTAAGAAAAAATTTATGCAATTATATTAACTTATTTTTTTCACCTTTTTTTTTTATTAATTTTAACAATAATAACAATAAATAATTGCTTAAATTAAGTAAATGGAGGAAATTGTACAACAACAATATGGGTAGTTTATACTTACGTATGTTATAAAGTAGTTGGAAGAAAATTTTTATCTCATAAATTGAAGCAACTTTCTTTTCCTCGAAGGGCAGTAAAATTTTCCATAGCCTTCGTTTGGAAGTTAATTGTATGCGAAAGGGTAATCAATTGGAGAATTGTACCAATTAACACGTTTTGCAAAATATTTGCACTAATTTACAGGACATTTACAGCAGGATGGTCGTAAATTGTAACAAAGTTGGCAGTTTGGTTCATTGTAAATCAATGAAGTCTCTCACTAGCTGGAGTAGTTGCTTATGGCCATGACCTGGTAAACAGCACAATTGTTTGGTTAAAATGTTTACCACAGTGTTCAAGTATGTAAGAACAAATTAACGCACTTGTAACTCAATAACAGTAAATTTGTGTCCTTAAATTTTGAACATACCACATTTTCACCATCGGTTTCTTTTCAATTTGATATTTGTGGCAAGAAATTGTTGTGAAGTAAAAATAGTAATAACTTATAATTAAAGGTATACTTTAATAATATATTATTACATTCACACTTACTTAAAATTATTCTCATTTATATTGAAATCCTCCTCGTATTACAAAATTCCATAGTCTACTTCCTCTTTAGAGTTATTCAAAAATATTTCATCAATTTCTTACTTGGAGTATTTTTGTTTATCCCTTTTTGACCTTAAGTTGGGTTAAAATTCCAATTTACCCATATTTTTAGCACCTCACAAAAATAGCACACCATTGGACTTACCTTTGACACACTTCGGTTATTAAGTTTAACCTTTTATTGGTTACTTTACATCCGAATTACCTTTCTTGTTTATTGCTTTTGTTATATATTATATGCATTTGCCTACAATAAACTTTTTCAACATTATAAATCCATTAAATCTTGCAGAGCAACAAACCAACCAACCCACGAGATACAATCTTGTAAGTTATTTTTATGAACATCAGCAACCTACACAACAGGTGAAGTCTGTGTATATTATTAGTAGGTTTGACTCCTTCGACCCAAATTTAATTACAAGTGTTTATGCCCTTATTATATATATATACATACCCCCCACATATTAAAATTGTAATAAAATTGATGACACCGACACCTTGTGGTGGTAAAATTTTAACCAGCAAAACCAAGGTGCAAACATCTTCATAAATTCTGAAACAAAAATATTTTAAGTACTGAATTGTTTTGGTATGGTAATACCATTCACTTTTAATAGATACCTTTTAATAGATAGTTTAGGAATCCATATTTAAATTATGGTTATGATAGGATTGGTGTTATAGTGTGAGGTAGGTGTATACAACAAATACTTAGTAATATTCACATCATTAGTTTCTATAGATTCTAATTGAAAAATCACGCATCTCGTGATATTATGGATAAAGTTTAAGTAAAACATAGACGAAAACTTTCCGCACTATTTAATACGTAATATTAAATGTACATAAAGGAACACTTTTTAGGTCTAATTTATTATTATCAATCACAGTCATTTTAAGCTAGAGAACCTTCACTTGAGTTAGAGCTTTTTCATTGTTTCTTCAATGCATATATCAACAGTCCATGCCACACTTGAGCCAAGTTGAAAATTGAAATTAACTTTTATAACAATTTTCGCACAGTTTACTGCATTTAGTGGATTGAAATTTCACTCATATTTTGACGTTTTTAAAAAGATGATGAAATCAATACGTGCCCAATATTTTTAACAATATTTAGCAGAATGAAAAGTGAAGAGTGAAAGTTAAAACTTTATACGTAATTTGTGAATACCAAAATAAATATTAAATTACTTCTCAATGTGTTTGTTGTGTTTTTCAACATACATACACATAGATAAGCAGTATTGTTGTATAACAGTTTACGGCGGTGCCAAGATGGATTCAATCCACATTTTAAAATATAGTCAGTAGCCACCAGCTGAACGTCCGAGCAAAGTACATTCTTACCAGTACCGGACATATATTTCGTTTTGCCCGCATTTTTGCAGATTCTTTTTCCATAGCAGCAAAGGTAGCTATAACAACACCCTTGTTATGCCCAATGACACCAACGTTTTCGGTACAAGCAAGGAGTTGCACAAATTTGCATATTATTGTTCCATTACGATGTACAATTGCTCTACGCATGATCACTTCCATGACGAAGCAGAAGAGACTACATAATAAGGGATCACATTGTCTAAAGCCTTACACTGTTTCAAAAGGTTCGAAAAGATTTGATTCTAACTTGACAGAGCTATGAGTACTGGTTAACGTTATTCGGCAGACCCGTACTAACTTTGCAGTGTTTACGAGGTATAAAAACGCTTCCGTATGTGGTTATTGACTTAGTGCGTTAGTAAAGGCGTCATTTTTGCTTTTTTTCGGCTAGCTCTTTTAATTCAACAATATAATTGTATGTTCTATCTAATGTAAAAAACATTTTGTTTCTTCTAATGTGAGATACTGGATTATAGTCTTTAGAGTTCTACTCATTCTAGTACTTTGTGGGTTTCAAACCATAACTCTTGCATTTATTTCATCTAGTTTTCTTTATAGTGTGACTAACCCAGCAAATCGCAATGTTGTCATCATATTCATTTTTACTAGATATATCGAGTAATTTAATTTATATAACTTTATTTGAATAAAATTATTTATTGATATTCATACGATTTTATATTCCAATAACTTTTAATTAGCAAACAATTTATTTATAATTAATTATAAAATATTCTTCTTCCGTTTAGAGATGTCTTCTGCTTCGCTTTATAGTTTCTAAATTGTTTTGTTAAACGTACATTAATTTATCATTAATTCAACCACGCTTATGCAAATCATATCTCCATTAATCCTTTTATGTACCGATTTGCATAAACTATAGGAAGGAGCTAAGGAGCATTTACTGCAAAAAGGCAACAAAGTTAATTGATTTTGTGTATAAGCAAAATGCCTAAAAATATGCCACACAATTTACCTTTTTGGATGTGGGGAAAAAGATGCTATTTGAATGCGGTAAAAACGCCGCTCTCCAGTCGATTTGCTAGGAATTGCCGTTGAAAACGTCATTGAAAATTACGGGAATATTTAGGATATTAAACTAATTAGCGATTTTTGAGTGAATGGCACGGCAGGTGTCGAAAATTCATTTAGGAACAAAATTTGTAATTTTGTATCAACAGCTCTGAGCTAGCACAAATAAAATAAACAAAACAATAACTCCACCTAATTGAAGTATGGGAATTTAATTTTACTTTGCATAAATTTGTATGTAAAATTATTATCGCGTACGGATGCAGTAGGAGTGAAATTTAAATTATATTCTGGCGGCAAGCGGCAATACCACAAACAAAAATTTAGATAATTTTAATAATGCCTAAGTACACATTACGCATGCATTAATGACACAATGTACTGTGCCGACAGACTTCATTCCGGCAATACCATTAATATTAGCGTGGTATGTACGTCCTTGGAATCCAGTGTCATTCTAGGCTTTCTTTTAGATATACGAGTATGTAAAATCCACTAATTTAGATATCACACCGTTGAAAGTGTACGCTGAAATAAATGTAAGCGCTTTTGTAGGTGTGGTGTGTGGTGGCGTAGCTATTGAAATTGTATCTTTTGTATGCTTATCTTCATAGCACAATCGCAATTAAACACCTGTCGCTGTGCTGTGAGTTTGTGAGTTTAATATGCGGTTTTATGGTATCGCGCTTATCAGCAACAACACAACACAACACAAGCACACGCTTGCATATCTGTAGAGAAAAAATGTTAGGTGGTGCGAGGGACTAAAGGACTTACGAAGGTATTATGCTGCATGAACATTTAAATGTTATAACTACATAAGTGATAAAATCATGATAATGTTACAACTGTAACAATAGCATAGCACAGCACGGCACAGCACAGCACCGTAAACAACGGGCTGGGAAGGAACAACAATAAGCGCCGTGACGGCACAACATAACAGTAACATAAGTCAGAGTAAAATTAAAAACAAAAAAAAAATCAAAACAAAAACAAAAACAAAGTTAAATGAAATTTCACTAAAACTTTGTTGACCCTATTGACCACAAAAGCCAAAAACGTTTAAAAAACAAAAACAAAAAAAAAAGTTAAATGTGTTAAAAGAAAATCAAAATAAAAAATCGAACAAAAATAAAAACAAAAACAAATAAAAGCACAGCTGTAAGTCTACGCCATTTCGCTATTTTCGCCAGATCAACGTATCAACGTATATGCGAGTATGTTGGTATGTGTGTGTATCCTTATCTAACTAAAATACCATTTAATTCAATTTATCAGTTTCACTCTTATGCATTGCGTTAGGCTACAAAGCATTACATTTTGACTAGGTTACATGCTATTTTGTTGTTATTACACATTGCTGTGTTTCTTGTTATTGTTACTGCTTTAGCTATGCTATGGTGTGCTGTGCTGTTTGTTGTTATTTTTTCGTTTATTTTGTGTTGGCGTTGTTGTTGTTGTTGTTTTTGCACTATTACATGTTTAGTTAAGTTGCTCTAAATTAAATTAACAACCTTTTTGCTGACATTGGCGGCGTGCAGGCAACTTTTGCCCAACTAATAGATAAATACATTGCCAAAACATGCTACTACCAACACAACTATGTGTATATATATGTGTGTGTATTTATACATAGTGTGCTATGTTAGCTGGGCTGTAGGTGTAGCAAAATTTAATGTAATTTTAAAAACGATTTTAATGGAAAGATTTGTAGTTTCGGCGTCGGGCCTTTTAGTTGTAATGCGATTATTTACATTAGATATAATGAAATTGTTAGCATTTCACTTTAATCTGATGAAATGTTTCTATTTGTATATAGGAAAAATTGAATTGAATGTACATGTTTTAGAAAATTAGTGGTTTTAGTGGGATTAAGGAAATGTTTTACTAAGATTAAATGCGTTAAAAAATGTCAAAATTAAAATATTAAACAGTGTGAAACTCTATAAGGTCACTGAATTTAGTTGAAAATCTAATGAAATAAAGCAGACTTTATTCTACAAATATATAATTTAAGGCTTTGAGCGAGTTCGAGAATAAGCTGTGCCAAAATTCTTCATCACCTCCAACCGCTATTCAGAAATGAAAATCTCAATGCTAAGAACAGGAAATTGATATAGGTATAGATATAGATATAGGTATATAGGAGTTCGAGAATAAGCTGTGCCAAAATTTTTCATCACCTCCGACCGCTATTCAGAAATGAAAATCTCAATGGTAAGAACAGGAAGCTGACATAGGTATAGATATAGATATAGATATGTAGGAGTTCGAGAATTAGCTGTGTCAAAATTCTTCATCACCTCCAACCGTTATTCAGAAATGAAAATCTCAATGCTAACAACAGGAAACTGATATATAACCAAATAATTCGTCCGTTACTTCTATATGGATGTGTAGCGTTTAACAAAGCTTCAAACACTACTATTCGCCAACTAGAAATTGCACAAAGCTGGGCTCTGAGAAGACTTTTTAAAGTACCATGGTACATTAGGACGAATGATATCCTCAGGGACCACAAGATTGATCCCATCAAAAAATACATAAAGGACAGCGACGTGAAATTACTTGCGAAAACTGACAGAATTACTAACACCGCGTGATCAAATATCAGAATGGTTACAGGCTACTAGAGGAAGTATGCAGATCTGAGGTTAATTATTGCTTAGTCTGATGAAGTGATAAACAATAATCCAGTAAAGGCGTAAAGAGGGGCTTTGAAAATACATCGAGTTAAGGAAGAGTAAATGTGCTCAAGTGCGCTAGCTCAAATAGCTTCAACATAATTAATTAATTGAGGGAAATAGTAAATTATATCGGTATGGCAGCAATTGTTGGTATTTACCAGTATTTCGAGTAGGGTAAATTAGATAAAAATTAGGTAAATTAGGTGTTGTGAGAATTGTGAGAATTTTATGATGTTTAATAAATAAATTTAAAAACTTTTAACTAAAAATAATGAATAAGTGCAAAAAGTAAATAAATATGTATTTACATAAATGGACTGCAAAAAATCTCTAAGAAATTTCAATTTATTTTACCTCAATTTACCTGAATTCGCACACTGCTTAAATAATAAATATATCTAAGTTAATTTTGTGTCATGTTTATGGACAAACAAGTGTTCTACATTAATTAATGTCTTACATTAATGTAGTCTTCTCTAGGAATAATCGAATCATTCAAACGCTTCTCCCACTTTTCGATACAGATACTTCAAAGATGATTTCTCTTTGATTAAAATATATGCCGCAGTTTCAGCGATGATTTTTTCATTGTAGACATATCTCTTCCCCGGGAGCTAGACATCCATTTTTCGAGATCTGTGAAGAAATAGTTATCATTAGGGACCAAATGTGATATATACTGGGCTATAGAATACTTTTCTTTCTTGTGGAATGATTCATCTTTGATCTTAAAATGTGACTCAGTTTCGGAAATGAATTTTTCATCGAAGCAAAATTTCTTTTTCAGGAACATCTTTTTTCTTTTAAAATCTGGGAGCGGGTAGTAATCGCGAATTGTGAATTCTGACTAACACGGTAGGTGTGGAAGCAATTCGAAGAGTAATGTATGTAAAATGGTCGTGGTAAAAGGGCACATTTTTCTTCTTTATATTGGGCCGTTTAAATGCAATAGTTCGGTTTTGCAGTGATCGCTACAAAACCTGATCTTTTTCACGGCAATCGACGAACAAAATTCCACATACATCGAACGCCATTATCTAATACCATGTTCCCACTGCAACTATATCAATTCGACGAATTTGCCGAAATACGTATGGAAATATACAAAAAATTAACGTTCGAAATAAAAGGTAATATGCTTAAAATAAATAATAAAACAAAACCGAACTTTAAGTTAATCAAATTAAAATTTGCCGTTTCCATTGACGTGAGTTAATTTGTGCATGTGAAAGAGCTTTTATAAGTCAGAACTTTGTAAGAGACCTTTTGTTTCGTAATATCGTAAATTTTCGTAAAATTCGTAACATAAACATGGTTTTAATATTATTTGATAGTTGTAAAAAATGTAAATAAAGATTATCATCTAATTTAAAAAAGTCTAATATAATATAGGTGAATTAAAATTTCACATCAGAAAATAGGTATAAAAATTATTGGCTTAAGGTTAAATTAAAAGATTTCTTTAAAGAATTTATTTTCTTTAGTGCGACATTTGTTTCAAATTTTATAATAAAATTAAAACACTTTGGTATTGTCATAATAATCCAACTAAGTAAAAATATTAAAAATAGTTTAGCTCCAGTAACATTTTTAGACATGTTTCTGACTAACTTTTTAAACATTGTGATGCATTTGAATAAATAAAATATCTTATGACCTTTACCTTTAAAAAAGAAATACTGTGGGTGGAAACACTATTTTCAAATTAAAATAGTATAATTCACAAAAAGAGGGAAGAAAAAATAGCAAACAAATTAAATTTAGTAACACACAAAGAATAAATATTTTTTAATGGTTTTAAAAATAAAATTCCTTAAGTTAAGTTAAATCCATCCGCCATTTTGTGTGCATTTCCTGCTTCAGCCATTTTAATTTTCTGCGCCATAAATTAAACGCATTTTAAATTAGCCAACTTAAGAAGCATAAAATTCTGCTCAAGAAGAAGCATAAAAGCATAAAATAAATAACGCAAAAGAGCAAAAGCATTTTATGCCATAATTAAAAATACTTAATGAAATAATTACAGCCGCTCTGATGATATTAATGCTTTCGAAAAAAAGGCGTACCACGCTGTTAAGCATATTAAGCTCCAACGACTAAACAACAAAGCTGGGGGCACAAATAATGGTGGGGTGCTGCGTGTACTGACAACTTTAAACGACAACAACAATAACAAATAATTTTATTATTTTATGCCAAAGTCTCTAGTTTTGTTGGCATTTTACTAATTGATATTATTCACTCCACACTCCACAATCCCCATTCCATACTCCAAACTCCACACTCCATACTCTAGCGCAAAGAAAATTCTGATACTGAAGGGTGAAGCACATCGAAGTGAGGTCGCATAAGGGATACATAAAACACAAGCTTCCACAATCACAGCTACCCAAACTACATTGGTTGGCTGCGTTCCTGCAAATATCCAGCAAAACAAAATCAAATAGAAATGCGAAGAAATATAAAGCGAAAAGGATCTTAAAGGGGCTTAAGAATTAAATTTGTGTTTAACCAAACTCCGACAAGAAAATAAAAATATCAAAGAAATTATGTAGCAACGACTTTGTTGAACTAAAATTTAAATGTCCTGTCAAGGACATATTTTTAAGGTTAAATAAAGTGCATTGTATAGCTTAATGTTTGCTTTCTTTTTAGAACATTTCCCGGATATTCAATTTTTTGTTGGGTTTTTCAACCCGTCGAATTTTTTTTTTTTGTGATTCTTGTTTACTTTCTGACTCCTTTGGGTTTTTTTTCCTGTTTTTAGCAAAACGTAAACATTTTTTTATCAGATAAAATTATTTATTTGATAATCAGCTTGAGAATGAAAAACATTCTGTTGGTAAAATAATGGCTTGTACTTTGAGGTTCATAACATTTAATTGGTATATTTATAATAGAAGAATTGTGTGAAAACAGGACTTGTTAATTTCTTATTAGGGAAAAGATAAAAATTTTGTAATTTTTGCAAATGTGTGTATTATTTGAGTAGATAATTCAGGAAAAATGTAGAAAAATAAGTCAAAAGTATTGAATACAATGACGACAAACTATATTTGATGTTAATTCCGCTAAAGGAAACATGACTATTAAGGATGTCAGCGTGTCATTTAAAATATTGAGCAAGTTTAAAATAATGAGTACAATCGCTAGATACAATGCTTTGTGGTAATTATACTGAAAGAGACATGACTATTAAGGATGTCAGCATTTCATCCAAAATATTGAACAAGTCCAAAATATTGAATACAATGGCCAGACATTATGTTTCATGATAATTCCTCTAAAAAGAAACATAACTGTTAAGGTTGTCAGTATGTGATTCTACCAGCCGACGTGTTATATTGAACACTTTAAACCTTGAATTAGATTATGAAAAATAAAATATATAAAAAACTGTGTAATAATTATAATTATTATTTACAATAATTATTAACCATTGTGTAGCAAAGATTTCGTCTTTTGAGTATTTTACATTTGTTCTGCACAATCATTTTTAAAGAAATGTAAGACTGATATCAAGATTTGGTATAAGTTTTTACAGACGTTTTCGCTAACTGCGTGTAATTGATGATTCTATGCGAATCAATGAGATATATTTTATATTATACCCAATAATTTTATTGATAATATAAAGAGAGTACATTAGGAATGACATCCTCAAGGACCTCAAGATTGATCCGATCAAAAAATACATAAAGAATAGAGCCCTGAAATTATTCATGAAAACTAATAGGCTTACCAACACCGCATTATCGAGCCTTAGAATGGTTACAGGCTCGTCGGAGACGTATGCAGATCTGAGATTAATTATTGCTTAGTCTGATGAAGTGTTAAACAACACTTCAGTCAATTCGTTGAGATGGGTTATGAAGAAACTTTACAATTAATAGAGAGTAAAAGTGTTCACTGACTCAACTAGCCTCAACATAATAATTTAAGTTATATATATTATTAAATTTTTTAAATTTAAAATATAAAGAATTATATATATTATAATATTTAAAGTCATTCCAGATTTGTGATAAAGTAACGCAAGTAAGGTACAGCTCATTAGTAATGAATTACAATTTTTAATCAGGTGTAACTAAAAAGTATATACAGACTTTAAACCTTTTCTCAAAATAAATATAAAACCGTTTTTCAACTATTTCTCATATCCATTTGTTACAATGCTCTATATTATTCTAATGTTTACTGTATTGATCTATAATTACAACTGTTAAAGATTTCACATATTTATACAAATCTGTTTTTATATTCACTACTTCAATACATATAATTAAGTGTAAATCTAAATTAAAATTTAAAGTTAATTAAAGAGTAGTGTATTAGTTTATTTGATTAAAATCAACTGGAATTTAGTTTCTCAATAATTAATTGAATTCGGTTCATTAATCTAATGCAAATTCACAGCTAATTAAATTCGTGAATAAATAATATTTTACTATAAATTTAAATTAAAGTACACGTAATTAACTTTTCCGGTGCTGTTGAGTTTAGTGCACTAAATTTGTATCGACTATTAGATAAATTATTTACAACAACTCGAATCAGCCTTAATGGCACGTAAACTATTACCAAACCGGAAGTAAGTATTTTTCATGCATAATTGCATGAAACTCAACAGGCAAAACAATGCAAACAGCCACCGAAAAATGTCTGCAGTAGTGGAGTTGCCAGAGTATCTTAAAACAACAGAAATAAGGATATTCAAAAAAAACTCAAAAAAGTTAACAAAAATAACAAAAATGATAAATATTTTTATATAAAAAAAAAAGTAGAAGTCACGTTTGCATTTTGCAAAAGTTTTGTCACACATTTCTAACAAAACCCGGAATACTCGGTATGCTATGTAATCCCTGGAACACAGAATGGAAAACTCCTTTTTTTCAATTCTCTACTCTAAGGAATTTTCAATAAAATTGCAACATTTACTGTGCTGCATGTTGCATAGTAACAATGTGGACTAGGAGAATTGCAGCGGCATTGGAAATTTATACGTTGACATAGCATTAAAATTAATTTAAGAGAAGTTATTTAAACTTTTAAAATAATGCGGAGTATTTTAAAATGCGATTTTATGGATGCAGTTTACGTGGTTTCCTTTCTATTTTTATTTTGGATTTTCTATATTTTATGTACATTTTTAACCTGGGAATGAAAACATATTGAAATTGTAATGCAATTGTATGGCGAAGGTTCCGCTAAGGTTGAAACAGATAAGCTTGCATTGTTTTATAGAGATAATGAATTTTAACACTTATCGTAGACAATGATATAAAAGTAGTTGTAAGTAAATGTCTTACTTAGACTATTTTTTTAGTTTATATACATTACAAGAAAAGAGTTAATATAAACAGACCACAATTTATAATGATATAATAACTATAATGAATTATTTGTTGCGGCGTGTGTGCCTAAGGGCTATGTTATGTAGAGCGCCTTAGGCACGGCATAATTAGCGTTCTCGGGCTATACCGAAAGTCAGTATTGCCAATTACATATTTTTATAATATTTTGGTACTTTTTGGATGTACCGAAATTGGAACCGACATATTGTTTATTCTCTCAATCTCAATATTATAATTTACATTGAAAACAGTAACAATTGTACTTATTTCATGTCCGAGAGACTCTACATAACATGGCCCTAAATAATCACTAATTTACTATAAATCTACAATCATTATCAAGCAGTTATTGAGGTGTAAATAAATATGCGTAAATAAATAGTATAAGACAAACCGATAAAACATCTTAATTACTCTAGTAAGATAGTACATAAATAATAAGGTACATATTTATACTTGTATGGCTTACAGTGTTCTCCTTTTTAATCCATTTGGTATTCCTGATAAAATTAAGAAGATCTGACAAGTTTGCTTTTATTAAGTTTGTCAGGCATATTAAAAAAGATCTCCTTGACATTATATTTCACTTGAGCATGGCAACATCTGCACGCGCTCTAAAATAGAAGTATTGGTACAATAACATAGTACACTGTTAGTGTACAAAAAAAACTTTTACTCTTCTTTTATCTAATCAAAACCATAAGGTACTACTGACCTTACAAGGTGAGATGAAAAAACTGCAACCAACTTCAGACTGCTGTCATTTCTAAACCGCTCGTCCCACAGCTGTCAGATTTATTCTAGTGACAGCTCATTATATTGTTTACAAGCGCACAAAAGCATTTTGGTGGGAATTTTTCAAAAAAAAAGTTATTTGTGATGGAATTCAAGCGTGATAGTGTGATTGCTTTGCATTTGGCTGGAAAACCACAAGTGGCTATCGTTAGAGCCCTCCAGCATTTAGAAGTGAATAAATGTTTTGTGTCTCGTACCATCGCTCGTTACCATGATACTGGTAGCGTAGCCCGACGTCAAGGAAGTGGACGAAAAAAAACAGCAACATCGGCAGAAATGGTTCGAAAAGTGAAAAAGCGAATTGAACGAAATCCGCGTCGCAGTGGACGAAAAATGGCTCGTGAGCTGAACATATCGCAATATGCCATTCGGCAAATATTGAAAAATGAGCTTGGACTAAAGCCATTCAAGTTCCAAAAAGTGCAAGATCTTACTGATGCGCAAAAAAAAGTTAGACTCGAAAAAGCTAAAGAGTTGTTTCGCTTGGCCGAAAGTGGTGAACTGCCGAATTTGGTTTTCTCCGATGAGAAACCATTCGTTATCCAGCAGTTTGTAAACAAACAAAATGATCGTGTTTACTTGCCAGAGAGGTCAGCTGAAAATTTGCAACTTCGGTTGGCCATCACAACTCAAAAGCCGGCCATGGTGATGGTGTGGGCCGCCATAACAGCCGATGGTCGCTCGCCGCTCGTATTCATCGACCGTGGTGTCAAATTAAATGCGCAAATCTATCGCGAAAATATTTTGGAGGGAGTTCTGAAGCCCTGGGCACGCAAACATTTCGGCCGCAGACCTTGGACATTCCAACAGGACTCAGCACCATCGCACTCAGCACGCGCCATCCAAGAATGGTTAAGAAATGAGGTTCCTCGCTTCATTTCCACCGCACAATGGCCACCAAAATCTCCGGATGCCAATCCGTTGGACTATTGTGCCTGGGGTATTTTGGAAAGCAAGGTTGGAACTAAAAAATACCAAAGTGTCGATCATCTCAAGCAAGCGCTTCGCCGAGAATGGGACAAAATACCGCAGAGCCACTTTCGGGCCAAAGGTGGCCAATTCGAACAAATCTAAACCGATTCTCAAATTTGATGTTATTTCCGACATTTTTTGCTTTCATTCAATAAAATTTAAAAAAAATGAAAAAATTATGGCGTTTTACTTTGTTGCAGTTTTTTCATCTCACCTTGTATAGTCCATGCGGTTACTATGTACGTAAGTAACTTCTTACTAAAATGGTGAATTTAATTTTATTATTCAAGATTTCGTATATCATGATTTGTGTTGGGGTGTCTATTCGAACACATTCGGTTAATTAGTACTAATTTACAGATTGTATTTTCGATGACGTATGTTTTACACTTAGAAACACTGCAAGCATGACGATGACAAATTGGCACTCTAACCTACATATTCTTTAAGTTAAGACGCACTCTTGAATCTCACTACAAATTAGAGCTTCCCATGTGGATTGAAATTTCAGAGCTACTTTTCAACAATTATAATTCCAATTTTAAAATAATATGGAATAACCTATATACTATTCAAATATAGCGTAAGTACTGCAGGACTTGTTATAATTCTCTCGGGTAACTAGGCATCCACGCAGAGAAACTGCGCATTCCTTTTAAAACTCACTATGGAAGTTGTGAATACAGAGAAAGGAAACAATTTAGCATTTTCTCTGTAACGGCTTAGCTCTGACCTGTGGAATAAACAGGTTCTTAGGGATGTATTTTTTGGCAGTATGTTAGATTCTTAATTCTTAATTATTAAATTATCTAAACTTTGAAGGGATGGATTTAGCTTTGTTATATTATCTTTTAAGATCCGTTACAAGGCGTATGTAAGAATGGGGTGAAGTTGCTAATTATGGACAGTGAGGGGATATCTGTTAAGCTGTCATTGTAATCAACTAACTAGCCTATATACTGTGTAAGTATAATGATAAAATTTAGTGATTCACTTTGAATTGAAACTATTTATGAGACTAAATCCTAAAGGGTCACAGAGGCGTTGTACATTAGATACAATTGAATTGCATTGAGAAAACATAATTAACTACATGTTAAGAAATAAAATTTAAAATATGATTTTTTACGTAGGTTTCTTAGTGAGTGAGATTTAATTTTAAATAATTTATGGCTGTAACACTTTTCGAGCCATAAGAATTAACGCAATTAAATTTATTATTATATTTTAAGTGAAATAAATTAATTAAACTTATAAAAAACTAAAGGTTGTAAATCAAAATTAAAGTGCCTCACAGCTGTTAATACTGCCAAATCCTTTTTGACACTTGGAGTTAATTGTATGCAATTTAAATAATAATCGTCCGCTTTATTTTTATATTTTTCTAAAGGCAACTGTAGCAGTCACACCAGCAGTGGCAACAACAACAACAACAGCGATACTGCTAATAATAACAAAGCAAAACCGCTAACTCAATTGCCATACGAATATATCTGTGTTACCATATCAGCATGGCAAGCAAGCAAGCAAGTAGCTCACAAGTGGGTACCACATAACGTATGAGTAAATTTATTCGTTCAACGACAGTTGCACTTCTGATATTTTATATTGTGTTTTCAAAATTTTTGTGTCGTTGGCAACACTAAAAATTAGCACGACAGTTACAAAAACAACAAAATTAAACCGAAAACTGTAATAAAACAAATATACGACAGCGACTTTGCTATGGTGTGTGTGCGTATGTGTGCGTTCGCTGCAATTATACCACAGTGTTTGCTATTGTCATTGCTGGTGATGATGCTGCTTTTGCATGAACATACTGCACTCCATACATGTTATAGCACACATACGCACAACTACACATGCACACATATGCAAGTACACTTAGAATTATAGCATTTCAGTAACTGCTGACAAGCGTAATTTTGAAATTATACGCGAATTTATATGGAACTTTTTTTTTGTGTTTTTTTATTTTCATATTACAACATTGTAATTTTTGGGAATATTTTAATGCAGTTAATTAGCGCAGCAAAATTCAGATTTAACTTTTTTGTGTGGGTCGTTCCATGCAGACAATATTTCTGTTTGTGTAAATATAAAAATTCAGATTTTCATATATTTTTGTGAAATTGAAGAATATTTGCTATTAAAAATTATGCAGCAAAAATAGTAGTAATTGCATTCTACTAATTACATGTTGAGTCAAAAGTTATTAACAAAAATCAGTATTGTTATATAGGTAATCAAATATTTTATAAATTAATTAAAACTGCTGAATTAGTTGCAATAATCTATGAAATGTTTACTGATTGTATTTCAAACATTAATTCTGCAAAGTATTTTCCAATCAAAAGTCATTTAAGTGACTCAAGAATGTTTAATAAAATTATTATTTACAAAATGTATCTATGAAATTATTTTAGTTTCACTAAAAATTAAGAGATGGGTGGGACTCTGCAGAAACCTCACAGCTATCAAAGTGTAAAAGTGCCCAGATGCACTAACTCGGAAAAGGCATTAGACTAAATATTAAAGCATATATTTAACAGAAATTGATAAATATTTGGTTTAATTACTATTTACTATTAGCTGATCGAAAAGTCAATTATTTCAAACTATTCAATAATATTTATTTAATTTTGTATTTATTTGTTTTTCTTCGTATTTCGAAATTATGTAGCATTCGAAGTTATTTATGTTTTAAAATATAAAATAAAATTAATTTATTTTCATTATTTTATTATTAAGCTAAAGGTGAATTACATAAAATACACTTATTTTAATTGTTTTTATAAAATATTTCATTGCAAATTGCATTTAATTTATTGCAATAAGTTAAAACCTTATAATAAATATAAGGAAAAGCTTAAAATTCATTATAATTTTCATTTGATATGTGAAATACGTATTTTATGTGTATAATTATGAAATAAGTATATTTTATTTCATATATCATCAAAACATTTTTATTGGTGAAATAGTTTTGCGGCATAATTAACTCTAAAAATAAAATAAAATCGATATTTTATTTAAATTTATTGTCAATATTTGACAAACTAGCATATTTTATTAACTCTTGAACAGAATTATATGTTTAATTTGGAAAAACAATTTAACCATTCGAAAATTAAAAAAAATAAATTAAACAAATTAAAAATAATAATTCATTTTCTTTAAATAATAATTTTTTTAACTTTGAATTATAAAATAAAAAATTGATATTTAAGTATGAGTCATTTTTTATATTTGCTAGCGCGAATTTTATCTCGGTTGATGAATTTTATCTTGGCTGGTCAAATATTTAACATGTAATTTCACAACAATTTATCATTGTATACTGCCTTAGCCATTTATATTATGTTCAGACACACCTTAATTTCGCAAAAATCTTAATTTCATCTTTGTTTCAGAAAATTAAATTGTTTTTTTCCATACAAAATTCAGTTTTTAGGTTAGAACGAAATTAAGGAAAATGAGTTTGAAAGTTCCTATTCACTGGTTCCTCTAGTTATCTCGAAATCTGGACATGCTTTTTTTATATTAGTCAGCAATAGAGGTAATTGCGATTTTTGAAACAAACTTGTAGGTTCTAGTATTTTATTAACTAAATAATTAACTAAAGTGTTTTGCATTTTTTTTATTTATTTTTTAAATCATATAATACTTATAATAAATAAATACATAATGTTAATTATGACAATCAGTGACGTAATTAATGGTAAAGACAAGCAAGGTAGGTAGAGACATATCATAGCAATTATAGACAATCGTAGGTTTTCTGTTAATACAACCACACCATCGGGGGTGAATAAATACAGATAAAGACAAGCAAGGTAGGTAGTGGAACGTTCAACAATTATAGAAAAATACGTTTTTACACTAAAATTAACCACACTTTTTTGGGCACTTTGGTTTTTTTGGTGGACATTTTGGTTTCTTCTTAGGGCATTTGGGCTTCTTTTTCTTAGGACATTTTTTGGGACACTTGGGTTTCGGTACACGCTTCTAAATATTCAAAAATAATAAATTTATTTGTAAAAATCAAGAACTTTAATTTAAATAAAAGAAATTACCATTTCACGATACTTTTTCTTTTTGTCTTCACATAAACGATTCCAACGCATATAACCCTTACGTACGGTTTCTACAGCGTTAAGTCCAGGATGGCATGCACGATATTCTCTTAAGAAATTAAGAAAGCCACGACTGGTTAATGGTCCACCACGAGAACAACAAGGCTTGGGCTTAGGCTTGCAACTAGGCTTCTTCTTTTTGCACCCCATATTTGATTTGTATAGTGAAAGATCGAACAAACAGCAACGTTTTTGTCTAAATTGCCTTTATAACGAATTCAGTCGTTTTAGATAACAAATATGATGAGTCAGGTCACTATTTTCTATATATAAAACTTCTTCTACTACTCAATCAGTAATAATCGAGCAAATTTCAGTTCTTCTTGTAAAAGACCTTATGACTTCTTGATATTGCATTAAATTGAAAATAGATTGTCTCGTCTTAACTGAATGTTATTTTCTAGTTCCTGTTCTCACCAATCAACTATTGAGAAGGTTCTATTTTCTCTATTGTTATTATTATTTAAAAGACTAACAATAGTCTCGTCTAAACTGAATGTTGTTTTGTAGTTCTTGCTGACACCAATCAACGATTAAAAAGGTACCGCTTCCTCTATCCAATGCTTCCGAACTTAACAAGTAATTTTCTACCGTTAAGAGATTGAAAAACTCCTTCGTCTCAAATTATCACAATCAACATTAAGAATTTTATAATTAAATTAATCTGGAAGCAGAAGCTAAAGAAACATAGTTCGGTTAACATCAATGGATCTGTGATTGTAGCTTTATTAAGTATATATCATCTGCTCTTTGAACTACTGTAACTACTGTTAATTTTTTTTGACGAATATTTTGAAGATCATGTAATTTTTGTAGACTGAAAAAAGTCGGAATAAATTTTGGAAACGCAATGTTACTTGAAAAAAAATTTGAAAAAAAATCTGTAATCTAAAAGATAAGTTTTGTAATGAATATTTCTCATTCAATATTGTCAATGAAACATCGATTTTGAAATATATTTTGACATTGAATAAAATTAACCAACTAGAAGTATGATGACACTATTAAAAAAGTAGTTGTTTTTTCAATTATACTTTTGAGTGTTCTGCGATGGTATAAATCATTATGATTTTTACTACTTTTAAAAATAAAATGATCAATTCGATTGCGACTATTAAAGAAAATTGGCTGATGGTATTATATTATAGACCATACATCAGTCAGGCTTAGAAAAAACTTCCTTCAGGCTTAGAGTATCTTCCTTTGTATTTATTGTTGGTGTTTGATATATAGTTATAAAGAGTTATAAAAAATATTATGTATCTTAAATTTGTTAAAAATATTATGTATGCTTAAATGAGATAATTGAATTCTAATGCAAACAACTTACAATTAAATCCAATGTCCGTGGCTTAAAATTGAAAATTTTGTTCATTCAAGATTTAGTTAGATTTCCAAACACCTATGAGTAATATATGTTGAACAATATTAAAAATAAATTTTATTTTGAATCAAATGCAAATTATTTTTAATTGTAATAATGAAAATATAATATAATATATATATTGCATATAATAATTAAAATAGTTTGTATGGTGTTAAATAATTCCATGTTGTGTTTAAAGGAAATAATTTTATATATTGCAGTTTCAGTTCTTACGCATAGTCTTCACTTGTACGATGGCGGAATGGGTCTAATACATATATCTACTTTATTGGTTATCATATAATATATAGATAGATATATTGATAGATTATATTAGATATAATCAAAATATTAGATTAAATGACAGAGCCATAATAAATTACAACTTACCTTGAGAGGGACAACTTAGTCTTGATTTCTTTAATTAAAATTTATTTGGTTCAAAATTTGGTTCTGACTTCGCTCGATCACACAAACTGGCGATAGCGAGCTGTTGAACGAATTGCCTGGCGGAGGATACTGGATGCAACCAAGTACAGGCTTATCACAGCCCATACAGTAATTTGAAATTTTGGTTCTATGAATTTGTTATAGTTTCCTAAAAAAACTATTTAATGATTTTGAGGAAAGAAAATTATTTATTTAGAAAATTTTTGATGACTTTTGTAATAAAAAAAAAATGTTTATGGCAATAAAAATTTTAAAAATGCTTTTATTATGAAAAAAAAAAGTATTTTTATGGCAATAAAAATTTTAAAAATGCAGTGATGATATGATAGTTCTTAAATCAAACATATGTTAAATTATGTTTTTTCGATTTTTATACAGATTGTCTAAATTATGTATATGTTGTTTAAGATCTTAAACGTTGTTGAGGAGGTTAGTATCACATTAACATAATTTAGTTACTTATATTCTTCACATGACAAGTTTAATAGATTATAACAAGTTTTTAATGTTTATTTAGAAGAAATAAAAGACAATCCACTAGTTTTAGCTAAAAGTTTATAAGTCAATATGTGATAATTATACATAGAACGACAACTAGTTCTTATAAGACTTTACTTTCAGTCTGCTAAAAATATCGTATCCACTAATCATTGCTTCCTTTCTATAGGATGTAATGTTAATGAATGAAATAGAAAAGCAAAGTAAGATGCATATATATATTATCTTTAATAAGTATTGCTGACTAGATAGATAATGTACACTGCAACTTCTTTATTACCTGTCAAGGTTCTTTAATATAACTGTTGTGATTTGCTTTTAAAATTTGGTTTCCAAAAGTAAAGTTTGAATAAATTTTAGAAACAAATTGCTTCAAACAAAAAAAATATTTTTGTGAAATAAAAATTTCGTTTAGCTTAATAATATTATTTTAAAGAACATAATAATTGGTTACTTCAATTAAAATTCTTTAATAAAATAAATTATTATTTTACTAGAGTTATGACCATGTTATACATACAGTCATGGTCACGTCAAATATGAAATTGTTGTTTTCAATGTAAATTAAGAGGTCGAAAATCACAGAAAGGGGGAAATAACGATTAAAACTTGGTGAAAAATTATATTTGGACTAGGCTTTATTTGTCTTATTACGTTAGTCAAAACTGTGATAGTTGCTAATACATATCAGAATTAGGTCCTGTTAGACGCAGATGTTTGTATTTTTGTAAGTATATGATTTCAAGTGAATATGAAAATTTTGTATAGAAATAGTATTTAAGCTATTTCGGTCAATTATTTTTACTACACAAAATTTTTAAATGCTTATCATTTACAGAGTCTGAGATAAAGCTATTTTAAAATTGATCCAAAATGTAAACGTTCCAAACTCCGTGGACGACCATCTTCTAGGAACAGAAGTTTTATCTTTACGAGATATGGGTACTTTTATTTGAAAAGTATGAGCTCATAAAAGATAGTTTCAGAAAATCGGAGGTGATGTCCCAATACCTCTATAAGGTCTATACTTAATAAGTGGTGGGCTATATTGTTAACAGGTTTTTTTTTTGTTCAATGTTGACTGCATCTGCCACATCTTCGTATGCAGTAGTTTTTATTTTTAATTGCAGATGGTATCACATACTTATATAGGCTTTGTAGCTTTTGTTATTATCATGTTTTACTCTTTGATAGTTAGGGGTCCCACCTATCTTACTGATTAATTTGTGTATTCTTCATAAGCTTCGTGATTATTCAATGACTAATCTAAGAACTGAGTGCCGCCCAGTGCGGTTAGTGATTACTCTGAGATTAGCTAGTGCTAAGTAGGGCATCCTGTCGGTTTTCGCATATACCTTCAAAACTCTGTCCCTTATGTATTATTTGATTGGATTTATTCCAATGTCTCTTAGCATGTCATTCGTGCGGATGAACCATGGTACTTTGAAGAGTCTTCGGAGAGCCTGACTTTAAGCAACATGTAGCTTCTGGATATTAGTGTCGGCAGCTTTGCTATACGCGACACACCCAGAAAGTAGTGCTCGTCTAATTATCTGGCTGAAGATCAGCTTTCTGTTTTTCGCAAAAAGTTCGTTCAACAAACAATTGTTGAGTGTAATTTTATCGCTTAGTTGTTATCTTAATTTTGGAATTAGGTGTTAGAACTGTATGACTATAATCTATAATCTTGACTTTCAGATACCGCTCAGGTTGATCAGACCTACAGTTTCTCCCATATTATTCATTGCAGTGTTTGGCTTGATTAAATAAAGGTTTATATTATAATTTTGTTTTGAGATATTTGTATTCGCGTTAATGACATTTGAAGTCTTATGTGAACTAACCTTTTGTTTGATTGTACTTTAGGCTCCGAAATCAAATGATTTTAATGCAATAGTATGTGTGAAGCGAATAGTTATCATAGTAATGGTAATAAATAAAGAAAAAATAATTTTATATAATTATTTATTTGGAAATTTATATATGATAATGATATGTACCATATATGAAAAAAAACTATTATGTATACAAATGGTAAAATTATGGACACTCATTAAATATTTTAGGTTTATAATTTCAATTAATAAAAAAAGAAATTTTTTATATAAATAATAATAAAGTTACAAGTTATATATATTAATATATTATAGATAATTAAATTTTGAAAACAAATTTTATTTAATTAATAAAGTATAATAAAAAATGTTGCAAAATACACTCTTTTAAAATAAATAATAATAAAGTAAAAAGTTATACATACTAAACAATTACAAATAATTGAAATTTAAGAATAATATTATTAAATAAATAAAATATATTAAAAGCTTAAATTAATGTTACTCAATATAGGATTCCATTAACAACGTGAGAAAACAACAAAGCATTTATAATTTTAATTTTTTTTGTAAATATATTTTAAGCCCAAAATGTAAACAATTACTAAATAATTGATTTAACAATTATTTTAATACAATTATTATATTATCAATATTTGACTATTTATTTAGTCAATTTTAATTGCTTTATTTAAAAAAGTGTGAAAATCAATTTATTTTAATATTTTTTTGCTGTTTTTTTTTTTGTAGCGGATGTTTTCATTTAGTAAATTTGTTTATATGTTTAACAACGGAGTAGAGAAGGATAATAATATAGTATTAATGTAATTTGAATTAATACAAATATTATTAATTAGCTACATTTAAATAGAAAACGCTAAAACGTATCCTACAAAGAATTGGCAAAACATTTTCATGACATTTTTGTTATTATTATTTTATATTTATTTAATATAGTTCAATAATTTAATACTATGGTATGACTTTAATTGCTGAAATTTATAAATTAATGTTTCTCTAAATACCCTGAAATATCATGAACTAACAATTTTGTAAGTTTCAGCACTGCAAAAATAACTGACGCTGGTTAGGTAGCACTGTTTCAGTATCTTATATCAAAAATAATATTCATCGAAGGCACTAAGCGTTCACTTTAAGGCCTTTTATGAATCGTTTAACAACCGCTGAGCTTGTAAAAAGCGTAGAAACATAGTATGGACGTTGTGAATTCAGGAATTCAGGGAAGGAATTAAGTGATGAGATTTTTTTTTACGCTTATTGTACGTATCAATCAATTTCTAATTTGGGGTTGTGAAAGTTCTTAAGTAATTGTTAGAAGATATATTTGGTTACTATATTTACACAAACTCACGGATTGGTATAGCATTAGGCCTGTCTCTTTTTTTCAATGACGTAGGTGTGTTAAAAATCGTCAGTATTGATCACTATAGTCATTTTACTAATGATTTTGTGTATTAAATTGTAGATATAAATTCCCTACATTAAACATTCATACTTGAAACGATCAAATTTGCCTGCAGTGAACAAGCCTACAAGGTGTCAATTTGGTGATGTCAGTTTTTACTTACGATCATTTTTAAAAATGTACAGCCCTATAAAAATTTATAGTCAAATAAATAACTTTCAATCTAACTATAAATGTTGAATCTCATTGTATTGCAATATTAAATATAAATAATACATATTTTAATTAAAAATCTTCGAATTATTTCACACTAATTTGATGAGACAGTTCTCTTTGGTTGGTCGGTTGTACTGACTGATCAGCTGATATCTATTACCCTCCCCATAAATAATGTTATTCACTATATAATATTACATTTCTACCAAAAAATGTCTAAAGGTAAAACTAAAACCAATGTTTTAAATACATGCAACTTAACAGAACTTTTATTCTTGATGATAAGTAGTCCGATAAACTGTCAATAAAGTACTTTCCTTAGACATGTTAACGTAGTCAAACCTAGGCAATCTCAAGGAGTTATTGTTTCTATTCCTCTCCAGTTTTGACAAGTTTTATAGTAAGTCTTAAGCATAAAATGCAATTTCTCACAAATCATATGCAGGTTTTATTCTACTTTAATGTGTACCAGTGGTCAGGGAAACAACTATCACAAGATAACCAGTATCGATGCGTTCACTTTTAATGGGTCCCCAAGACCCAATTTTATTACGCGAATGCCGTGTCGACCGGAAAGTAACACATTGAGTTCGTTACTTTCACGTTACATTAATTAGATGAAGAAAGTGAAGCTTAGTATTCCTCCTAATGATGTCCAGGATAATGTAAAACTGCACCCCTGAAACAATACCCATAGAAGCACCAAGTGTAATCATATCGTTTGATTTTTATTCCTCGAAACCTTTTAAGTGTCGAATATCCATAGAAGTATCAAGTGGAGTCATACAATCAGATTTTTATTCTCCTGCAACGTTCAAATTATCGGTAACTTCGGTAAGAGTTATGTTAGTGAAGTGTTTTAAGTCGATGCCTCGATTTGAAAATATTAAGTTTTAGATAAAATAATTGTTTTGGGTACTATAACATTAATAGTTGTTTTTCTGTTTTCTTACAAATAATAGACACTTCTAATGAATTTTTATGGCTTTTTTAAATTAAATGGTAAGAAACTTGAGCTTATACATGTAGTGTCGTAATTAAATGGGAGGGGTGACCTTGGGGGGGGCTTGAAAAGCTCTATCTCTCTTCAAAATATCGGATTATTTTACACCACTCATATTAGATATCTTCAAATAAATATTTTAGTATGTAGTTAAAATTGGTTTTCCAAAGGACTCCAATAAATGAGTTGCAGTCTGTGGCATTGTATATATGTATACGTAAAAACATTATGATTTATTTATATGAATATCATATTATACCTATAGTATAGGTAAAATATTTTATACTATGTTTATATTATGTTAACTTTTATTACATTGTTCTAAATTATATTTAAAAAAAGTACTTATAAATTTTGATTTTATATAAAATCTGTTGTATTTACAAAAGCACATTTACTGGATATAATTTACCAAACAATAAACTTATTATATTATAAAGTAAACACAAAGAAAGGGTTTGTCTGTATTTTCCAATTTTAAACAAAAAAAGTCATATTAAAATCCTACGTGACTCTAATAACTCCTGAATTGAGACGCATGCTTGGTCGGGAACATATGCACCAGCAAACGCCGTAACTCAGGTAAACGCAAAAGTTGCTTTTAACATCAATTGAAATGCAGTATCTTTGCCGCAGTATCTATACAGTCGTTTTAGTAATTTGTTTTCTTATCTAAAAGTAATTTCACTCAAATGACATTGCGTTTTTCCAAACAGAACTTACAGAACTTACAGAACTCAAAGCAAAACATAAACAGCGCATGAAAGCACCTACGTTGCCATTGTGTGTGGAAATAAACGTTGCAGGACTAAATGTATACGAAGCAAGGAAGCACGCAACTCCATTTCTTCCTTTGCATCAAATGCATTTTGTATGTGGAAAATATTTAAAACAAATACCACAGTATATGCATTTGTATATGCAAATATATTTGAAAGATGCCCGCCCGTACGTGGGTTTATGGAAATGTGAAACTAAATCAAAGCAGGAATATATTTTCTTTGATGTTTTTCTTCTTCTTAGAATATTTCACAGTTTACTGATTTCTTATTCGAAAAGGAATTATAGCAAATGTTTGAAAAATGTGTTTATTTATATAACACATATAGGGTGATCAAATAAAAATGATACATATTGAACTCCAAATATGAAATGGTCCAATTATGACTTGTTTGTTGATACAAGTGTTTAGAACACCGCGACTTTAACTCCAATTGAAAAGAAAGATTATAAAGATTACAGGTGCGGTAAAAAGTGATTTCTATTGACTCTGTCATGAGGAGAAGGAAACATCAGAACGTATTCTATGCAACTACCTTGGAAGCGGCGTCTTAGTTACAAATCAAATAAGTAAAATTAATCCCACAGCAATTACGAGATTTATAAATAGACTAGAATTGTTTTAGTAGGGCCTTTAAGCGCACAATAGATCTACTAGTTCTAGGTGCACTCATAGCCTATTATTTAATAATATTATTCAAAAGGAACTAATCAACTATTAATGCTTATTGGCCGCATGTTATCCGACTTAATCGCCATACTGACTGTCACATATTGGTAGATACGCCGATCGATTACAAACTAATTTTAACGAAATCTGACATAGACATGAATCAGAGAAAGAGAATAAAATTGTGACACATTTGCTCTGTTAGTTTTCGGTATTCGCCAGAAGCCGCACATCCACTCTGGGGTCCCCCTCTCTGAAATGTCTGTTGGATATTAATAATGTAACCACTTAAGAATTGCCTGGTTCTTTAAAAGGACAGAGTGATTCCGTGTTCAGATTTTAAAGAGATTTTAATGAGTTATAGCGCGTGTATACCTAAATATTTGAGGATTCTTTTTTATTTACTTAATGTGTTCACTTTTATATACCTATGTATATCCAGTTTCGTGTGAAGTTTTTGTGGAAGAGTTTATGTTTTTATCGATCCAAACAGATGTAGAAAGTTTTGAAAAAAGAAGAATTAGAGATTTTAACGCGTTATAGAAACATGAATATGTTTTTAGATTTATTGATTCTCATAGATTTCTATAAACTGTTCACCTTGTAGGAATGAGTTTTGGCAAAACTTTCTGAAAACTATTTTCAGTGCTAAATTAAGAATGACACGCTACAGAGGTCGATTAAAAACGGAATGCCGAAGACAAACTTTATGAGGTCACACAAACTTTAAATTTCCTTAGTTAAAAGATATTTTCACTGATTAAAGAAGACCAAGACGACATATTTATGAATTGTGGTCTCACAATGTGTGCTAGTAGAGCATAATGACACAGTCATTCTACAAGATGGGCTACCACGTGCATTCTACCCTTTGTTGGTTGGTTGGTTGCAGTGGCAGTGGCAGGCATAAGATAACTTCAAATGTACCTCAATTCGCGATTTTTCGCCGTTTTGCTACCACATTCCTCGCAAGAATTCTAGTATAGAAGAGTAGAGACTAAATCCATCTCACCGAATTTAGGTAATTTAATAGGTCTTTCATCTTCACCGTTGAGCAGTCTGATAAACTATCACAAAATTATTTTCCTAAGAACCAATATCTTCTGGACGCTAGAGCCGGGCATTCACATGATACCCTTACATTATAGACTTGCATATCTTTCCACACTGATTTTCCAAAAAATATTGAACTTGACTCTTAATATTGATGGGAGTCTAAAGACAAATGGTACTAATGTCATAGTGTTATGATATTAGTGGCTACTAATATTATAATAATAATCGTATAATTTTGATGTAATCACCCTGTATAGATGCTGCTGCAGATAACAAAATCTGAATGATGTTACATCTGTATAAAGTATATACAAATTTACAGATATTTGATATCATTGGCTTTGTAATTTTTAATATACCATAAAGTTTTTATATTTAATAACTTAAATAAACAAAATATGATAATAATTTGTTTGAATTGTACTTTTCTGTTTTGATCACTAAAATTAATTAAAAATACTTTTAAATTACTTCATTTCGTATCTTATCTTTTTATAAGCTTTCATAGGTACATTCAATTTTTATTGCATTCTTAGTTTTATTGTCAGAGTGGCTGGTAAGTGTTTTCAGTGCATTTAAAACAATGCACATAGTAGACTCCTTTTAATAACATTCCTTAGATAAAAGTAAAGATTAGAAATCAATTTCATCATGAGTTCTTCGAAGTATGCAGTTTATTTTAAATTATTTTTCATTATTTGCTATTTTGTCTATGCACTTCACTTGAAAGATTTTCTTTGCCATTTCTCTTTATAAATGGTTTGTTCCGATTGTTTTGCAGAAAAGTCCTTCGATTGCTCTGCACGTGTAGGTATGCGAGCCCATGTATCTGCACATATCCCTGTATCTTGTATCCATTATAGATATTTATTAGATGAATGCATAAATGAAATACGTGCCCCTTGGCTGTTTCGTATGTTTGTCTAGAATCATTTTATCGTATTTTGCTTCTCTAAATCAATCTCTAAATCAATCGTTTGTGCTTACACATGATTGCACATATTTTTCTTGAAAATCTGTACGAATTTTTCTATACAAAAATTTCATTTATATTTGAATATATTACTAAAGTTAAATCTATATATATAAAAGAAAGATGTGTTATTGTTACACCACTTATAACTCAAGAACGGCTGAACCGATTTAGCTGAAAATTGGCAGGGAGGTAGTTTAAGGCCAGGAGAAGGATATAGGCTGAACCGATTTAGCTGAAAATTGGCAGGGAGGTAGTTTAAGGCCAGGAGAAGGACATAGGATACCTGTTTATCCCGTTCACGACAAAGTAGGTTTTGAAATTATCAAATTTTTGATATAAGAAAATATTTTATTAAAATTTAACAGATAGAAATATAACTTAGTTAATGTGTTTTTAAAAGTTGTATTAGATCAATATAAGTTTGTGTTGCAATAAATATCGTTTTTAATCAATAAAACTACCTGGTTGTTGCAAACTCAACAAAATAAATAATTAACAATTATAATGTATGGTATGGTTGAACATTTGAGTTTTTAGTTTTTTAATAATGCCACGACCAAGACGATCGAATCTTTCCCGACAAAGCCGTAATGCAAGAAGAATACGAAATACTGCAAATTTAAGGACTGAAGGTCGAGCGAACAACAGAGGTCAACAAATAGATAATTTGCGATGTGTACTAAAATACACAAATAAATTATGAATGATTAATGTAGGTATTTTTTTTTTTTTGTATTTTTTCCAATTAAAAAAAAACTGCTTATTTATTGCCTTTAAGGCGGAACAGAGTTCGCCGGGTCATCTACTAGTTTTATATAAATAGTACTATGCAGTTTCATAGTCAGAAATATTTGCAAATATGTCAACGTCTGACTTCTAACTTCTGAATATTTGTTCAGCATGGGCTCGCCAACTACTGATTTTTGCTATTCTTTAATTTTTCAATAAAATATTTTATTTTATTTTATAATTCTGAAATATGCAATATGTGTGCATAAAGTTGATATTTATCTATATTTATCACATATTTGCTATAATATTTTTAACAGCAACATTCTCTTGATTTCGGAAAAAAAATATATATATTGCTTTTTAATTTATTTATAAGTGAGACACAAATAATTTGGCATTTGAAAATGCAATTGAGAGTTGTCCATTTTAAATAAAATGAATATAAATTCATCGGGTATCATTTTCATTGTAAGTAGAAGTTAAATCAAATAAATGAAGCATAAACTGAAGAAAATTCTATGACCTTGCTTAAATACTTTCCGTTGACTTGTGGTATCTGTCATAGAATAGAAATAAGCAGAGTACAGGCACCATAGTTGATCTTTTGTGCTGCTAGGGTATCTATCATAATGTCTTAGTTTTTGAAAACATACCAATTCGGACGAAAACTGAATGCAACTTATTCTTGACATTCAGGAACATGAAGAAGTTATGGGTTGCTAAATCAGGACTGTACGGCGGATGACCCATAAATTCGATTTTTTTAAGTTTTTCAATAGTCGTTTGTTAGATGAAATGTGTGAACACTCGCGTTGTCTTGATGGAGATGGCGAATGATCCGACGGCATTTGTTTATTTTCCTTATTTTCCTCAACAGTTCAACATTTTCCTCAACTTGAATTAGACGTAGTCAAATGAAACATGTGTTTATATTATTGTATTTATTGTGTTTCAAATAATAAAGAAAAAAAAACAGTTTCCGTAAACAAATGGTTGTACTGTACTGTTATGGTATAGTTGCCACATGACCAGTTTTCCCAAAAAAAAGAGTCCATTAGTTTCGAAGTCCTTCGAGCGCGAACAACTTTTGTTAAATTTGTTTCATCTTGAAACATCACATATATTCATGATTTCTTAGCTGTCACAATCTTATATACGTCTTTGAAGCACTGTTATTACACTTATTGAGCATTTGTGAGCTGTGTGCACCAATCGACACGAGCATCTGTTTGAGATTTTGTCAAATGATGGAGGATGCGATCTAACCCTTGGCTCTCAGAACGAAAATTTAACCAACATATTGTTTTTCTCTCACTCTCAATTTTTTTATATTGGTTTGAAAGGAACAAAAATTTTGATTTTGATGAGCCCAATGACTTTCTGCTTAACATGGGCTTAAAATGTGACTACATATTCCAGTATTAAATAAATATATTACCTTCGTCTCCATTCGTTTTATTATGTTTTTATATATAAGATCAGAAACATTGTGGTTCTCCCAACATAAGAATAAAAAATTAATGATAGGTGAAAAAGAAAACTGTTGAAAGAAAGCAGATATAAAAAATTCAAATATGAAAATGGGAAAAGTGAGGGAAATAATATTAAAGCAATTTTTGTATGAAAACAAAATCCTGACATGTTGCCAAAAAATCATTTTTATTTTGCCATATATGTTTTTTGTAATACGAAATGCGAAAAAAATGTCTTTTGGTTGCAGTAGAATTGCTCCCAAGTGCCTTGTAAAAGCAAAAACAGCAAAAACCACAGCAGCTCATGCAGCAAAACTCTTACTTTGCTGCATTCGTCGAGCTTTGCTGTGCTGCTGTCAAGCACTTTCTCATTGTTGTCCTTTGAAGCTCAACTCAATTTTGCTTGCGCTTTTATTGTTTTCAGCATTTGTGATTGTGATCCTTCAGTGAATTGCACTCGCCGTTGACTTTTTTGTTATTTCGTCCTGATTTGTTTATGCTGTGCTGCAGCTAACTTATGCATGCTTGAGGTTTAATTTTGATTTAGAAATGCATGTGTTTGTCTGTTTATAATGCATCTGCATTTATGCAACACACACGACAACATATTTCGATTTCCTTCCTGCTACTTGATTGTTTGTGTTTGTGTAAGCCTGCGTGTGAGTGTGTGTGAGTGAGTGTGAGTGTGTTTACTGTAAGAATATGAAATTCTCAACCTTTTGGTCAATGTTTGTACAACTGTTGTTGTTTTCTTGTGCTGCTCCTTGTACTCGTACTTGTTCCTTGGACTTCTTGTTGACATTAAAGCTGATGCATATCCCTCGGGGCTTATGTGGCTTTAGATGCAAATCATGCAAAGGAATTTTATTGAAATTCAGCAAAACTACTGATGAAATGATATTTTATATTTTATATTGTGGCATGTATGTATGTCGGCAAGTACTATATTTTGGAGAAATGTTATTAAAAATTTAAATTTTATCTTATATTTTATTGTTTTATTACACTCTCATACCACTCTTGTGCTTGCTTTTATGTTGAAAAATTATTTTTTGAAATTGCTTTATTTGTATGCAAATGTGGTAAGTGTGCAATATTTGTATCTTTGAAATACAAATCAAATTTGGACACACTACTCGAATAAACTATATATATTTATATATATATATAAATATGTATATATATATATGGAATAGATATAGCTCGAATGTTTTCGGTAAAAGTATAAAAGTATTTTTTCATCACCTACTGAGCTGGAATAATAATGCCTTTGTTTATCACTGCCGAATGAAGCTAATATAAAATTGATATATTTTTGCTGTTGCTGGTGGTGGTGGTGGTACTACTGCTGTTGCAGCTATTGCTGCTATACAAAATTCATTATGCAGCCAATGAAAAATAAATAAAACTGAGAAATAACTTAAATGTTGAGTTACCACAAAATAGTTTTACACCGAAATAAAATACGCTTTATAGCACAATCCTGGCGTAGCACACCATATTCATCTTCTTCAAATTTACAATGTTGAAATTGATTTATAAATTGGTTATTTGTCATATGTGGTAGTAGTGAATGTGAGCACACAGATACAAGGGAGTTCGATAGCATTTCTGGTCTTAAATTCACAACTGTTGGCAGCTGTAACGGCACTGATGAAATCTGTTTATTGTCGATGTTGCGGTAGTGGATTCACTACTCTTCCATTTATTTCAAGCTTCTACGGAATAGTTTGATGCCAAAGAGTTGAACTGTAACTAAAACGTTTGTGCGTAGCCAAATTGGATTTCAAATAGAAAAGCTTTTATTAGCGTTTTCTATTTCTTATTTTATGAGTCATAATTTTAACATAAAAATTTTTTATAGTATCTATGCTTTACAATTTCTTAATAAAAATTTACAATCTCACTTTGTTCAAATGAGTTACTGACAATGTATACAAATTAGGAATTAGTTTCGAAAATTGGAAATCTGAAATATTTCAGAAAATGGAAATTTTAAATATTTCAAAAACTTTTTAATATAAGTTTTTTTAAAATATAAATTTGGAATATTTAAAATATTTATATAGAAAATGTTTATTATTATTGTTAGGGGATGTGGCACAACGACCTTCAGGTCTATTGTGCCCCTTCAGGGCTTAGAGAAAGTCTCTAAGCTCTGTTGCTTCAATAAAAAGTAGTATAGAACCTACTTTACAGAATTTTATTGCTTCTTCCGTAAGAATATACATCCCCAGGAGCCTATTTAAAAAATGTTTTATAGTAAAGTAATTTTATTATATTGTATAAAAAGACACTTGCAGTTTAAAATTTTTATACAGACAGACTAGTTACCACAAGGCTTACTGCAGCTGTCTCTGGTCAATGTGGTATAGGACACTACGAAAGAAAGCTACACATTTCTTTTGGTACTCTCTGTAGAAGTTGGGGGAACTTATAGTAAAACAAAAACAATGAATTAATTGCAATTAATATATTAAAATACAAATCAAAATATTTAATTTTTTTTGGGCTCCGGCCTCCAGATGAAATAGATAATACTTTTTTCACAGTTTCGTCAAACTTGTCATTAGTGAGGTTGAAGGAACTAATAAATTATCTAAATTCAATGAGAACGATTTAGTTTAAAAATTTTTATTTCTTACTATTTTTTTTCGAGAAATCTGACAGCACAACGACAAAAAATTGCAAAACAAATACAACGAAAGATCTATTGAATTATCTGAATTTAAATGGATGGAATTAGTTTATAAGTTTTTTAATCTTAAAGTTTCTTTTGAGAAATTTGACAGTAAAATGGCAAAAATCGGTAATTGTGGAAGGCGGAAAGATATCATCTAATTTGCCACTGCAACTAATTAATCAGTTAGTTAGTTCTTTCTTCATTCCTTCATGTTGAATAAGCAGATTTTTTAGGTTACGAAATCATTCAATATGTTTAAGGGCTGTCTTTAAAACATTGCGGAAGAGTGTTGCCTTTATTCATCATATTGAAGTAGGCAACGCCATGTATACTTCGGAAGGGATATATATCCCTATTTCACACCAGTTTCTATCTCTATAACGTACGTCGGTATGAAATCGTATAACATAGGAATGCGATTTAAAAAGTACCGCTGAAGTTTATCCATTTCTTTAAAATACGAGTACATATGTTTGGATTGTCAATACTGCTCCCAGGAAGAGTTTTCACTTTACATCGATCAAGATATATTTCTATCCTTTTCCTACTGTGTTTTGGTGTTGTTGTATGCAGTATCTCTAAACACTCTCTCTTATATTCCATCACTAGATGATGTACAAAAAACTCGAAGAAGATATCATTATTTATGATGTCAATATTATAATATTAACTTCTATGGATGAAGAGTGATATTGGCTGATTATCTAATAACACAACAAAATATGATAAACAGTTAAGAAATGTATTGAGTTATAGAAGTCAATCACAATATATTCAAAACAATAATGTTAAGATGGGATAGTAAATTATCAAAGAAAAAAATATTGGTATTTTAATATCTTTATTAACTTCAGAACTTCTAGTAGTTTATGCAATTTATTTGAATACAATTCAAAAAGATAGTATAAGTATCAAAATATTCAGATATTTCTGTACAGATTCTGTCTTTAAAGAGCTCCGTATATTGCAGAAGGTTATTATATTATTTATATGATGAAATGACTGTCACCCAAATAATGAAAATTTGACGGTATTCGAAAATGCTGTATGATTAACTATATTTTTATATTTAAAAAATTTATATACCTTGTATTCACACATTTTAGTTTAAGAGTATTTGTTTCTGAATAGTCTCATATATTTAAAGACTATTTTTCTTTTCACAAATTATTCAATATTAGTGAGTGTACTGCTTTATATTGATATCTTTTAGGGTGAAAGTATCTTATATCTTTTTTGAATTCATATCCATTCATAGTCATTAATTTTTTATTTTGCTTAAATTTGTTTAAAAGTTAAATTTTTATTCACAGTGTATATATTTGCTTCGCTTTACATAAATTTATTTAATTAAATTAATTTATACTAGTTTGACATTTTCCAATATTAAAAATCTCGCTCCGATTCTTTTTTCTTTAATTTTTGAAAAAAGTTTACTGCAATTATTTTAATGTGTCAAATGAGTTTTTACGATTATTACTGGGCCGCCAACTGCATTGTTCCTTGCATTTTTAGTAGATCAATTATTTCAAATTCATCAGCAATGAAACTATTTTTTCTAAAAAAAAATTCAATTAAAAATCATTTTGAATTAACAAAAATCCAATTAAATCAAGAAAATAAAATTAATAATTAAAAAAAGTTTACGAACAAAAAATAACTTTTGAAAGCTACGTTATGTAAAGTTACATTAGTTCATTAGAAACTTGAATAATACTTCAATATATACTCAAAACAAATAAGATTTTATTAAAAAAAACTATTTATTGGAACATTATAGAAAAATTATTGCATTCGTAATATTTTATACTGTTTATACTGTTTTATATTGTTAATGAAATTAAGATTTGTTCGTTTCCATTGGTATAATAATTTATGATTGGGAAATAACTTGTTTATTTTCATTTTACAAATAAAACACATGGCAAATATTTCCAATTTTCATAATTTCCCTTGTGGGAAATTTATTTTTAAGTGTTGATATTTTTCACTTTAAATCTGTTAATTTATTTATAATGAGCTTATTTAAACTCTTTGTATGGAAAATTTTTCTCATTAACGACCTTAATTAGCAAACTGTATAAATGAGATCAGTAGAATATGGTATTAGTAATTATATAAATAATATATACATTCTTAATAAAATGTTACTAAAGTCAATTTTTGATCAATTGGCTGGTTTATAGTGTTGTTGGGTTTTGTCATAGAATGTTGAGAATAAGTAGCTTATTTTTAAAAAAATATTTTGAAGCCACTCATTTTTAGTCAAAGTTGTTGTGGATGAGCCATATGACATTCCTATTTCTTCTGTAACATTTTGTATGCACTATACATAAACTTGTGGCGATGTCTGTGAAGATCTTTAGAGATAATAGCTTTACCAAAGATCATCTTTGATATTATAAATACATCGCTACATTTAATTCCATTTTTAATATAAAATTTCTCTAATTCGATATTTTGCCAAATAAAAAACCTTTAAGTACAATATATATTGGGTATTTCCTTCACAAAGAAAAACTAAGCATAACCTGTCGGTGCATAGTTAACATATTCGTTATTGCTAGTGCAACCAATACACAAAAAATGCTAAACTCTATAATATAAATGTAATCTATGCTGCGTCATAATCCTCTTAGGTTTTTAACAAGATCCCTTAATGATTGATATATAAGTCTATTTGATTGATGGTGCTTTTTCAGATAGGCTTTTCGCTGACGCCTGGTATACCCTATATATTATTATTATAATAACATATTTGAAGTATTGAGTTTTTCTTATGAGTGATTGGTTTTTTCATAAAAACTTTGATCTCTGATCATACTATTATCTTGTTTTAGTTTCTTGAGTTAAGGAAACATACTCTATGTTTGAATCATTTAAGTAACGATATATAATACAACTGGGTAGTACTCATGATTATTACCCATGATTTTATTACTAATATTATATGTGTAGGTATATGTATATCTTTTGTCTAAAATAAATGTTCAAAGTTGTATTTATATGTACAAACTGTATACACATATTTTCATATATATATAGATTGTAGTATATATTAAGTTTTCGTTAAGACTTGTCAATGGTTTGCTTACTCTTCTTATCAATTTTAAAAAAGTATCACGTTAAGGCAGCATAAAAAACAGCAGTAAAATACCTTAATAACTTATGGGGTAGGAGACAAAAGTTCTCTGTCGTCAGCAGAGCATGTCTATGCCAAAGTTCGTCGATATTTTTGTATATTTTGTTGTGCTCATTTTGACTTTTTGAACGTCGATACTGCCACAAGGAATAGAAACTTTCTTAATTAACCTCTGCACATCAGTGGCATTACTGCTGCCACTACCACTACCACCGTCACCGTCACCATCACTTCCAGTACCAATACTAATATGCACTCCTACTCAAACTGAAAATTGTGGATATTATTTATTATCGCATAACCCCTGACTGCTAGGGAATCATTTTTTCGTTAACTCGTTGGTAACATGATTTTGCTATCGATTTCTACTTTACTGGCGCAGTTTATTTTATAATTATTTTTTTTTTCTGAATTTATATTCTCTTATTTTTGTTTTTTTTTTGTGTTTTGTAGCTTTTGTTTTATGAGTGATTGAAGAATTTGTTGCAAAGAATTGTTAAAAGTTTTTTTGTCAAACTTTTATTGATTTGAAAACATCAAATTTTGCAATGCCACATATTTACATACATTCATATCGCTACTCTTTACATACATACTTGCAATTTGATCTGTTTTGTTGTTGTTGTCGTTAAACTTGTGTTTTAAAAATACTTATTTTATTGGCATAAATAAGACCACACTTCGTTACAGTCTCCTTTTGGATTTATGTAACTGAATCTCACACCAAGTTTCCAACTTATCCTCAAAGTTATCAATTCCAATTAAGGAAAAACTCTTTAATTTGAAAACTTTTCACACATACCAAATTATTAAAAAATCTCAGCACATGAGGAGTATCAATTTATTGGCTTTTTGGTGTGCTTAAAGTATCAAATCGATTTTGCTGTGGTTTCGTATGGAAAAATTTTAAACTGATTTTAAATTTAATTGCCAATTCTGAATATTTTTTAAAAATATTTTTCTTTATATAAAATTTCTTTGTTTAATATATCTCATTTGTTTTTATATTCAGTGCTGTTCTTTACTGTAAGCCATATTTGCATATGTTTTTCTTGGAAACTTTTGCTTTCAGAACTTCGTCTAGACATTTTGTAATGTTTTAATCGTTTTAAGTTTGTGTATAGTCTGTACTGATTTAAATAAAAATATAAGAAAATAATATATATAAATTAAGATTGAACTGCTTTCATGCAGATTATCATATACTGTGCAGGTAGTTTGCTAAAATTTGCTAAATCTTATAAAGAAGTTTTGTCTACACTCAGAAGCATTAAATTGAATACAATAAAGTGTATTATAAGTTAAAGTCTCTATGGTTTTATAAATGTATTATAAATGAATATATTATACTAATTGTTGGTGATTAAATTAGTTTATAAAGACTTCATTCCACTACATATTTTGACAATTTAATAAAGTTGCATTTATGAATAATGAATAAGTATTAGCAGTACACTATTATAGTGAATTGATTTGATGTATTGAATATATACAACTCATATCCAATACAACCAATACCACTCCTACTC
>NC_051846.1:168551782-168618382 GCF_002237135.1 Teleopsis dalmanni | reverse complement strand
AGTAGTATAGAACCTACTTTACAGAATTTTATTGCATCTTCCGTAAGAATATACATCCCCAGGAGTCTATTTAAAAAATGTTTTATAGTAAAGTAATTTTATTATATTGTATAAAAAGACACTTGCATTTTTATGCAGACTAGTTACCACAAGGCTTACTGCAGCTGTCTCTGGACAATGTGGAATAGGAAACTACGAAAGAAAGCTACACATTTCTTTTGGTACTCTCTGTAGAAGTTGGGGGAATTTAGCGAAAAAAAACACAATTAATACATTGAAGAATTATAAGTTTAGTTTATAAGTTTCTTTCGAGAAATTTGACAGTAAAATGGCAAAAATCGGTAATTGTGGAATGCGGAAAGATATCATCTAATTTGCCACTGCAACTAATTAATCAGTTAGTTAGTTCTTTCTTCATTCCTTCATGTTGAATAAGCAGATTTTTTAGGTTACGATATCATTCAATATGTTTAAGGGCTGTCTTTAAAACATTGCGGAAGAGTGTTGTCTTTCTTCATCATATTGAAGTAGGCAACGTTATGTATACTTCAGAAGGGATATATATCCCTATTTCACACCAGTTTCTATCTCTATAACGTACGTTGGTATGAAATCGTATAACATAGGAATGCGATTTAGAAAGTACCGCTGAAGTTTGTCCACTTCTTCAAAATACGAGTACATATGTTTGGATTGTCAATACTGCTCCCAGGAAGAGTTTTCACTTTGCATCGTGCAAGATATATTTCTTTCCTTTTCCTACTGTGTTTTGGTGTTGTTGTATGCAGTATCTCTAAACACTCTCTCTTATATTCCATCACTAGCTGATGTACAAAAAACTCGAAGAAGGTATCATTATTCATGATGTCAATATTATAATATTGACTTCTATTGGCTGATTATCCAATAACACAACAAAATATGACAAACAGTTTAGAAATGTATTGAGATATAGAAGTCAATTACAATATATTCAAAACAATAGTCTTAAGATGGGATAGTAAATTATTAAAGCAAAAATATTGGTATTTTAATATCTTTATTAACTTCAGAACTTCTAGTAGTTTATGCAATTTATTTGAATACAATTCAAAAAGATAGTGTACAACTTTAACTGTAGAATAAGTATCAAAATATTTAAATATTTTTGTACAGATTCTGTCTTTAAGGAGCTCTGTTTATTGAAGGAGGCTATTATACTATTTATATGATGAAATGACTGTCACCCAAATAATGAAAATTTGACGGTATTCGAAAATGCTGTATTATTAACTATATTTTTATATTTAAAAAATTTATATACTTTGTATCCACACATTTCAGTTTAAAACAATTTGTTTCTGAATAGCCTAATATATTTCAAAGACTATTTTTCTTTTTACAAATTATTCAATATTAATGACTGTACTGCTTCATATTGATATCTTTTAAGGTAAAAGTATCTTATATCTTTTTTGAATTCATTTTCATTCATAGTCATTAATTTTTTATTTTGCTTAAATTTGTTTAAAAGTTAAATTTTTATTCACAGTGTATATATATTTGCTTCGTTTTACATAAATTTATTTAATTAAATTAATTTTTACTAGTTTGACATTTTCCAATATTAAAAATCTCGCTCCGATTCTTTTTTCTTTAACTTTTTGAAAAAAGTTAACTGCAATTATTTTAATGTGTCAAATGAGTTTTTACGATTATTACTGGGCCGCCAACTGCATTGTTCCTTGCATTTTTAGTAGATCAATTATTTCAAATTCATCACCAATGAAACTATTTTTTCTAAAAAAAAATTCAATTAAAAATCATTTTGAATTAACAAAAATCCAATTAAATCAAGAAAATAAAATTAATAATTAAAAAAAGTTTACGAACAAAAAATAACTTTTGAAAGTTACGTTATGTAAAGTTATATTAGTTCATTAGAAACTTGAATAATACTATAATATATACTCAAAACAAATAAGATTTTATTAAAAAAAACTATTTATTGGAACATTATAGAAAAATTATTTCATTCGTAATCTTTTATACTGTTACCACTGCAGCTAAAACTAGTTATGTTAATGAAATTAAGATTTGTTCGTTTCCATTGGTAGAATATAATTTATGATTGGTAAATAATTTGTTTATTTTCATTTTACAAATAAAACATATGGCAAATATTTCAAATTTTCATAATTTCCCTTGTGGGAAATTTATTTTTAAGTGTTGATATTTTTCACTTTAAATCTGTTAATTTATTTATAATGAGCTTATTTAAACTCTTTGTATGGTAAATTTTTCTCATTAACGACCTTAATTAGCAAACTGTATAAATGAGATCAGTAGAATATGGTATTAGTAATTATATAAATAATATATACATTCTGTGCTTAATAAAATGTTACTAAAGTCAATTTTTGATCAATTGGCTGGTTTATAGTGATGTTGGGTTTTGTCATAGAATATTGAGAATAAGTAGCTTATTTTTAAAAAAATATTTTGAAGCCACTCATTTTTAGTCAAAGTTGTTGTGGATGAGCCATATGACATTCATATTTCTTCAGTAACATTTTGTATGCACTATACATAAACTTGTGACGATGCCTGTGAAGATCTTTAAAGATAATACTTTACCAAAGATCATCTTTGACATTATAAATACATCGCTACATTTAATTCCATTTTTAATATAAAATTTCTCTAATTTGATATTTTGCCAAATGAAAAACCTTTAAGCACAATATACATTGGGTATTTCCCTCACAAAGAAAAACTAAGCATACCTGTCGGTGCATAGTTAACATATTCATTATTGCTAGTGCAACCAATACACAAAAAATGCTAAACTCTATAATATAAATGTAATCTATGCTGCGTCATAATCCTCTTAGGTTTTTAACAAGATCCCTTAATGATTGATATATAAGTCTATTTGATTGATGGTGCTTTTTCAGATAGGCTTTTCGCTGACGCCTGGTATACCCTATATATTATTATTATAATAACATATTTGAAGTATTGAGTTTTTCTTATGAGTGATTGGTTTTTTCATAAAAACTTTGATCTCTGATCATACTATTATCTTGTTTTAGTTTCTTGAGTTAAGGAAACATACTCTATGTTTGAATCATTTAAGTAACGATATATAATACAACTGGGTAGTACTCATGATTATTACCCATGATTTTATTACTAATATTATATGTGTAGGTATATGTATATCTTTTGTCTAAAATAAATGTTCAAAGTTGTATTTATATGTACAAACTGTATACACATATTTTCATATATATATAGATTGTAGTATATATTAAGTTTTCGTTAAGACTTGTCAATGGTTTGCTTACTCTTCTTATCAATTTTAAAAAAGTATCACGTTAAGGCAGCATAAAAAACAGCAGTAAAATACCTTAATAACTTATGGGGTAGGAGACAAAAGTTCTCTGTCGTCAGCAGAGCATGTCTATGCCAAAGTTCGTCGATATTTTTGTATATTTTGTTGTGCTCATTTTGACTTTTTGAACGTCGATACTGCCACAAGGAATAGAAACTTTCTTAATTAACCTCTGCACATCAGTGGCATTACTGCTGCCACTACCACTACCACCGTCACCGTCATCATCACTTCCAGTACCAATACTAATATGCACTCCTACTCAAACTGAAAATTGTGGATATTATTTATTATCGCATAACCCCTGACTGCTAGGGAATCATTTTTTCGTTAACTCGTTGGTAACATGATTTTGCTATCGATTTCTACTTTACTGGCGCAGTTTATTTTATAATTATTTTTTTTTCTGAATTTATATTCTTTTATTTTTGTTTTTTTTGTGTTTTGTAGCTTTTGTTTTATGAGTGATTGAAGAATTTGTTGCAAAGAATTGTTAAAAGTTTTTTTGTCAAACTTTTATTGATTTGAAAACATCAAATTTTGCAATGCCACATATTTACATACATACATATCGCTACTCTTTACATACATACTTGCAATTTGATCTGTTTTGTTGTTGTTGTTGTTAAACTTGTGTTTTAAAAATACTTATTTTATTGGCATAAATAAGACCACACTTCGTTACAGTCTCCTTTTGGATTTATGTAACTGAATCTCACACCAAGTTTCCAACTTATCCTCAAAGTTATCAATTCCAATTAAGGAAAAACTCTTTAATTTGAAAACTTTTCACACATACCAAATTATTAAAAAATCTCAGCACATGAGGAGTATCAATTTATTGGCTTTTTGGTGTGCTTAAAGTATCAAATCGATTTTGCTGTGGTTTCGTATGGAAAAATTTTAAACTGATTTTAAATTTAATTGCCAATTCTGAATATTTTTTAAAAATATTTTTCTTTATATAAAATTTCTTTGTTTAATATATCTCATTTGTTTTTATATTCAGTGCTGTTCTTTACTGTAAGCCATATTTGCATATGTTTTTCTTGGAAACTTTTGCTTTCAGAACTTCGTCTAGACATTTTGTAATGTTTTAATCGTTTTAAGTTTGTGTATAGTCTGTACTGATTTAAATAAAAATATAAGAAAATAATATATATAAATTAAGATTGAACTGCTTTCATGCAGATTATCATATACTGTGCAGGTAGTTTGCTAAAATTTGCTAAATCTTATAAAGAAGTTTTGTCTACACTCAGAAGCATTAAATTGAATACAATAAAGTGTATTATAAGTTAAAGTCTCTATGGTTTTATAAATGTATTATAAATGAATATATTATACTAATTGTTGGTGATTAAATTAGTTTATAAAGACTTCATTCCACTACATATTTTGACAATTTAATAAAGTTGCATTTATGAATAATGAATAAGTATTAGCAGTACACTATTATAGTGAATTGATTTGATGTATTGAATATATACAACTCATATCCAATACAACCAATACCACTCCTACTCAAACTGAAAATTGTGGATAATTGTGTAGAAAAATTCGTTACACAGTACATTAAAGATGAACTCGACAAATCCAAAACACTAAATAAATAATACTACTAAATAATAATTTGGTTGTTTTTACTAGATTCTAACTAAATCTCAAGTCAGAATATTCTTACTCGACGCAACATGTAGATTTTCATATCTTCTTTACAACATGAGTTAAAATTTTTCTAACAAAATGATCACGTAAATTTAACTAGTACGTGGTTAGAGCATATTTTGCTGAGTATAATTACTCAATACGTATTAAATTTTTTTATAATTCACTACTTAATCCAATCTTATTAAATGTTTTTATAATATCTATACATTTAACAACATAAACAAAATATATGCATTGCAAACGCTAATATGACCTTACCCAAACAAAACAGAAATAACGTTCGCTTTATTCGAAAAACACTAAAATACACTAAAAATAACTAAAACATTATACTGATACTTCCACTTCGTACCTTCACTTCCACTTCCACTTTCATTATACTGAAAGCTTACTTCGTTAGTGAAAAGATCAGTACAAAAATTCATCGTAAAAAGATCGTTATAAAATTTACTATAGTCATGAAGAGAACACTAAAAATTTTATGTGAGGTGTTGGAAAGTGTACATTATTATGAAATTAACTCTAAAAATGTTTTGATGTGTCTTGGTATTTATTAAGTGTACTATTGGTACTATTGGTAAAGCCAAGTAAATGTAGACTGCACCCTTTGCAATCTTGGTGTAATTGAAGACGTCCAACATTTTATGGGGATCTGTCCTATATTACAGGAGATTAGGTTTAAGTATTTTAGAAAAGTATCTTTAGAAAAAACAGATGTAATTTCATTATTAAATGGAGAAAATTGGTTCTTGCTTAGCGCTTTTATTAATGAAGCAACTATTTATAGAAAAAAAATAATGGACGAAATATTTTGAAAGAATTTTAAATATTATATAAATTAACATGTACACCTTTTAAATGCATTTTTATATAAATATGAAAGTTGTACGTTAAAATTAACATAGAAAAAAAAAAAAAAAGAAAGGGTGTAATAATATTAAAATAATGAAAATATTGAAATGAATAAATTAAAATTAAATATTAAATTAGGCGGAGGAGTTTTGACTCATAGCCTTCTTATACACAGCTGTTATAAAAAATCTGTAAATTTGTAATTTTAAATTCAATTGAATAAATATAATTAACTATTGGTAAAATTTGTCTAACATATATGCGAATATTCGATATTTTTATTTATGAGTTTTAAATTTTTTTTTTTGAAAGCAAAGGGAATGCTCATATCAACGAAACTTAAGTACTACTAAATTGATGGATCATGAAGGTAATAGTCTAATATATTAAGTATCATAATATTTACTATTATCATTACCATTGGTGAAAGTATAATGTTCAAATAAGGTTTTTCTATACTGAACTATTAATTTTAAATATCTGTTGAATATCTTTCGCCACCGACAAAGTACTGCATATGTATTGAATATATATTGTGGTAAAACCAGCCTCCATCCTCCCGGATCGAAATTTTCCAACATAATTTGTTGAATAAATTCTTTTTAAAGTTTTTCTCTCACTTTTGCCAAACTATAGCCGAGCTTTGTTGTTGCAATGCGAATATCAAGCAAACTGCATAAAAGTAGCGTAAGAAGACAATATATAGGCACGGCCGGAAGCAGTTGGTCAAATCTGTTTAAACTCATGGACTTATAATATTATATCTGGGTAATCTCCTCAAAAGATAGTATTACATCTGGGTAAACAGAAAATAGGTAATATTAAATCTCGAAATAATTTATATATAATATATAAGAGAGAACTGCCAGTTTGAGTTATTGAATTTGTTCTTAGCAACTGGTGATCTTGTTCACACTTTTATATCTAAAATTAATTATAGTTACAATACCGATAATAGTAGTGCTCAAGTAACTGAAGATGATTTTGAGTTTTATGCACTAAACGTTTTTGTAATATTCGGATCATCTTCATCTAAATCACCTTCAATGGAGAACTGTATTGAATACAATACAGTTCTCCATTGAAGGTGATTTAGATGAAGATGATCCGAATATTACAAAAACGTTTAGTGCATAAAACTCAAAATCATCTCCAGTTACTTGAGCACTACTATTATCGGTATTGTAACTATATTTAATTTAGATATAAAAGTGTGAACAAGATCACCAGTCAACATTAAGATCGAAGTAAAGAAATAAGAATATCAATGTAGAGAGCATGTGTTTTATACCGTCTTCACAATAGTAAATCGTGGAACGAAACAACTGGTGAAATCGTTAAATTTACGCATATAATACCTAATAATGGTTTCAGATTAACATACTTCAGCTGCTGTTTAGGAATCCGAGATTTTCTAATGCATTTATTCTAAATTTAGTACATAAAGCTGCCTTATTAAACACAGTCTTTTAGGATTTTATGTCGTCAGAGTTTTGAAAAATCTGAATGCTGTGTTATAAAAAATTCCTGATCGAAAATTTAAATACAAACTCCAAAGAATGTAGGTACCCTTACAACCAAAAGTTTAAAATCAATCACTTCTCACTCCCTATTAAAAAGTTGACATAACAATTTTATCAGCAGTACTTCGAATGTGGATATAAATAGTTCATATTAAAATCATATTTTTTTTCTCGTGAAAATAAAGACTACAAATGTATACGAAACGGATATACAGCCTGGGATTTCTTTTTTATATTAATATAATTTACATTTTACAACTTTTATTGTCGAGACTTCACCAATTTTAAGCATTATTATAATTTAAGTGCTTGAGAATTATTGTACTATTTTGATGTCGTAGCTTGTTTCTATCTGTTAGATAAAAACTGAATAATCCTGATTTTTAGGGATTTTTATACTTCACTAAAATAAAACTTATGTATACCCTCAGAAAAATATACTCTAACCACATAACAGTCAAATCCATCTGATCACTTGGTTAGAGAAATTTTTGTTTACGTGGTAAAGCAGTTTGAAAATTAATATGTGATATGGTTGAACCAACTTGATGCGTCGAATTATAATGTGGCCTCCAATTTAGTTGAAATCTTCTTAAATCAACTAAATTATTCTTTTGAGTGTACATAGTTTACACATGTCTAAAACGTATTACAAGACATAACATATATCCTATACATATACTATACAGATTTGTAGAACTAATATTCAATCAAATTGTTTTTGCATTGATGTGACAGTCAAATGATTTCAAATCCAATGCTATAATTCAAATTTAATCTATAAAACTGGTTCAAAACTAACGACCTCATAATTGCAATTGCATAAACCCATAACATTTTTACCAAATTATTAATTCGGCTTTCGAGCTATTGATTAGGTTATTACAGGTTTGTATAAGGCGTAAATAATCTCTAGACAAACACGAATAAAAGTTGCAACTGTATATACTTCAACTGCAAATTAAAATTTTATATATTCCATACATTAAAATTGACAAAGTTATCCTAAGTTTTTTGGCATTTTAATAACCACAACTAATTAAACTGCATGAGAATTGTTATGTGACTTTCATGTTTTTGCGTGTGCTGCTTGTGCGTTGAGTGTGTTTATAATGTTTTTGTAATGTGTGTCGATGGCTAAGAGAATGCAAAGTACAATATTATTTTATTATAATAATATTGTATATAACATAATAATATATTAGTATTTAATATTTTTAATAATTCAATCTATTTCGATAATCTTATGCAAAGTGCATTTACGCAGTTATTCTTCAAGACCCAACCAAGATAGTATGATACTCGTATGATGTCCACTAAATATTTAACTTCAGATATTAATGTTAGGTTTATTTAAATTAAAGAAATGGTTTTCTCTTACACGCAACATTTAAGGAATACATGAGACACTCAAACCTGTTAAAAAATTATTTTTAATGTTTTTTGATACTATTCGAGTACCACTACAGTAAGCTGATATTATTAGAATATAACCTAATATATGTTGAATATGATAATATACGATTTCACATATCGTTGTAATAGGATTATAGGTACAATATATAACATATATATATAATTTAATATATATATTAATATATATATATTAATATAAACAATATTAAATTAAATAACATTAAATAACAAATAATAACAATACAGATAAAATTAAAAATAAATGAATATATATATAAAAAATAAATTTAAATAAATCAGTGAACATGCTAAATAAATAAACGGTTAAATAAATAAATAATAAAATTTGCATATGAATAAATAAATATTAAAAGAAAAAATAAATAAATAAATAAACAAAAATTATTTAAATAAATGTATAAATAAATAATATTGAATAAAAAAATTATCATTAAAAATTTCATTATGATTTGGTCAAATCTATGACGTCGATGAAAATTTTCATTCTCAGTAAGCAAGAAGGATCCGTTAATAAGTCAAAAAAAATGAGAACAGTTTGAAATAAAAAATGAGAGAACAGAACAGTCTGAAAGAACAGTTTGATTTAGGTCGCGGCTTTAATCGGTTCGGTATCGGAAAAGAGTTTGTTTTATTAATTAAAGTGTGTGCTATTAATTTATTAAAAAGTAAATAAAAAGTATTCAAACAAATAAAATATAAAACTATATATATTTTACAGTAGAAAAAGTTGCTTGCATGAGCCTAATTCTCTATTATTAATTTTAAGTGCTTAGTGAACGTTAATGGAAAATTTCGATATGTAAATACACTGAAAAAAATAATAGAAAACACGTATTTTAATTTATAGGTTTCTGAAGCATACGTATATAGTTTTTTTATGTGTAAATATATACAATACACTTTAATACAATAGTTATAGTTATATTAATAATTTAAAAATTTTACAAAAATTAAACAAATAAAGTTACTAAAATGTTTTTGCAAAACGAAAAAAAAACAATAAGTATTCGAAGTGTATATGGACGAAAAACAAAAACAGAAACAAAAAAAAAACTCAAATTGCAGTTCATGTGACGCTGGGGCTACGCAAGCAGCGCAGTAGACATTAGAAAACAGCATAGATTTATCACAGTTGCTTTTTATACGATCGAATACGAAGAAGGGTGGGTGGGAAAGGAATTTAAATCATTATTTTGTATTATTGAAATCGACGTGTGAAGTTTTCGTTGTAATAAAAGTTAAAGCTTATGTTTAGGTAGAAAAGTTTATAATATTGTGATTTGATTTAATTTAATGTTGATTAATTTTTTATTGTGTGCGAAAAAAATGTGTTCCTATTTTTATTTATTTTCTAAACATTTAAATTAAAGTAAAAATGTTCAACGTAGCTAGGTAAGTAATTTTTACTTTAATATTTTAATTTAATATTAAAACATTTCAAAAATAAATAACATTTGATTCTGCCCTCGTAAAAAATTCGTACAAAAAATTTAGAATTTATATTTGTTACTTTTTTAAATAAATCATTTTTGAAAGTTTTCATAAAAATTAAATATTTTTTCTATTGAAAATGTACTTAAGATGAAGTTTTGTTTCCAACTTATCAAAACTCATAACTTATGTCCAATATATGATTAAGCAAAACGCGGTGCTTATAATAATGCAACTATATGTTTCGATATAGGTTTCTCCTTGAAATGGAACGTAGCTTATCTACATCTGAGCTGTTGTTTGCTTATCTACATCTGAGCAAACCTGTTGTTTGGGTTACAGAACCCGTTTTGGATAATGCAACTCTATATTAAATAAAATTAATGAATATAGTTATTTTATAAGCCTAAAGACAGCTATTACGATACTCTCCTTAAAGGAATCGACCTCAATTGGTAAGGACAGCTGAAGCTGTAGACTTTGACCCATGTAGTATCAAGATTACATTGTTGTTCATATGTCGCAAGTAAAACTCACTCACTGTTTGTTATACTCCAAGCAGTATCGTGTGGTGCTACTGGATTTTAGTTGGTTCTTACGATAGGCATGCCTTACCTGGAGAACATTCTACTCGGAATTTTACAACGGGAATTTGCTGTCGTTATCTTTGTTAGTACGGCTAAGTTAAAAGAGGTGTTTGATGTAAGTAGAGTCACCAGTGATTGTTGCATTTAGTAATCTGAAGTACTTGCGACATAAGATGGCTGAAGTCGAAGAGGGATCGAATGCGCCAATTGTTACGCGACATCTGTACCAGTATATAATGAATGAAGAAAAAAATTAGTTGTGTTAATATAAAAACTTTGTACTTAAGTTAAAAAATTATACTTCATTCCGAAATTTTTTTTTTAATTATAAGAATTAAAATATTTCCTAAAACGTACTTCACCATATTTTTTTTAGTCATATGCACTAGAACCTTCTAAAATATATATCTTTGTACCACTTTAAGCTTTTCATAGAAACATTGATTTTGTAGCAGTTTTATGATTATAAGCAATGGTGGCTTGTTTCTGGTCATTTCGAACTATCTAATGATACGTTGTAAATGATAAAACTTTATACAGCAGCTTCTAGTAAATTTGTTTAAATTTTTTTGGTAATGTGGACCTATCTAATGTTATATTATAAAAGGCAAAACTTTTTTATACTTATATTTCATAAGATGAAGTTAATAAGATGAAGTTAGTCACTAGAAAAGTATGGTTTTTAAAAAACTTTGATATTCAAATTATTGTAAATAACATTATTTTATATATACCTACTAGTATTAGTGTGTTATATTTTTTCATATTATTTAAATGGTACTTCTCTTACTTAAGGGCTAACCAATTGCTTCATACAAGTGTATCTATTTCTGGTATTTTAACGTTTAATTCACAATTTGGTTGAAATACATTAAAAACGTTTTGGTCAGCCACTTTGTGTCCAGCTGCTGGATGTGACGCACTTTAGTGCTTTTCTAGTATTTATTTAGGTTTTATGTGAAGTGGCTCATATTATGCCCAGCATCACGATTATTCATCTACATTCGAAAGTAACACAAATGGATGAGTGCAAATTCTAATAAACTTACAAATCTATAAACTAAAAATTACCGTCATAAAATGTGAAATGCCACGTCGACTTTTATGTGTCCGGCTGTGATTCAGAGATCCTTTTTCGGATTGCCGTTTGTTTATAATGGCACATACTCTTATGTTGTATTCTATTTTTGTATTATACTCGCAATATTTATTTAGTGTTTGTTGAGATATTTTTAGTCATTTTGACTGTGCTTTTATATAATAATCAGAAATTTCTTTGATAAAACAATCTCAGCAAACACTTCAATTTTTTGATGACCCTATTTAATGGGGATAACGAATTATCTCCTTTTGCATTAGAAATTTAATATGAGGCAGTAAATCAGTTTAGTTCACATTAAAATAAATTTGAAGGATAAGATTTAATGTACTGATGCGATAACACTTCCGAATTTGATATCGTTTTATTTAAGATACATTTGATTAATAGTTAAGTGGGTTATAAATAGATTTTACGAAAGTGGTGTTTCTTTTATTATGCCTTTAAAGTTAGTTTTATGAGTTTAGTTATTACGGTACCATCATTTTAATGTGTCGTGAATTAACTGCGTCTTGTAATGAATTTTAATTATTATTATTAGAACCAAAAAAATTCAAAAATTAGAAGTCAATTTGAAAACAAACAAAAAAAAAACGTGAAAATAGTTTATTTTTTAGATTCAGCTATAACAACTGATTCACTAGATATTTAAAAAAAACATGATATTTCAATTTAATTTGTAAGTTGAAATATAAAAATATTTTGCCATTCAGTTTTACTATATAGTAGCCAAATTGAACTAAAACTGGTCTGAGCGTGAAGTTTTTAATTTAAAATTAAATTTTATTGAAATGAGAACAACAGTGAAAAACACTTAGGTAATGTTGTCTTCACCACCTGTCTTTACGACCACCTACTCAACTAGTTATAGGAGTCATAGGATCTGTCAGCACTACGTCTCCACAGTTATTTCCTGAGGCAGCTTGGAGTTAAAAAACTTCATTATACAGCGAGAATATTGACCCCCTGTCTACCCGCTGATTGGTACGAGAAGGAGAAGAGGAAAAAGATTTTAAAAGAATACGGGAAAAGACAAGGGATGAGTGATTGGGAATAGCAGACTTAGTTCATTATTCTTGTAATGAGGAGAATTTAAGCCATCACAGTTAGCGGAAGGAAGTGACCACTTATAGGTTGCTCCCTTATGAGGTTTGCAACAACTAAACTAAACAACTAAACTGATAGAAAACGAGTCGTACGCAGTACAAATATTAACTTGTAAAATCTCTATTTATTCATGGAAGACGGTTTTCTGAAGCATATCAACTATATCTTAATACTAGCCTTGAACTGAAAAATATTCCTTATCAAAAATTCAAGCAAGTTGCGTTCTCGCACCTGTTGTTGAGCGTTATTCCTCATCAGCAATTAGTTTGTTCATCTTTGTCGTTTTTTCTTCATCATGGAGGTTACGAGTTTTCATGAAACTAGATTTCTGTCTATCATGCACTATTCGTAATATAAGTTAATTTATATTATGCCTTCGTTCTAAACCAGTAATTGTTTGATCTTCTAGTTAGCTATTGCGTTATTCCTTTACTACTTTCTTTGATTTTTCTTATTCGTTCGATAATTAGTTTATTTTGAACAAAAATGACATGCATTATTTATTTATTTAAGTTTTACACAGCATATTTCGTCTTCTTTCACTCTTCAGCATGAACACATAGTAGGACTGTTGTGTTCAAATTGGAACAGGTATTTTCGATAGTTATTGTGTTTAGTTGAAAACTGTGTTAAGTTGTATGTGCTTTATGTAATTTTTGTTAGATTTATTTTGAAGTTAGCAGTTTACTAGATTCTGAGTAATTTTGGATTTAACCACAGCCACTACTGTTAACTTTAATTGGCCAGAACAGCCGAAGCTGCGGTACCAGATATGAGTGAATCTCACTCACTACCATTTACTCTCAAAACAGTGTCGGAATGATGTTGGGATTTTAGTCGTCTCTTACGACAGGTATGCCTTACCTTGGGAATATTCTAACCCTTTGCCCGCAGGGGGATGACGCCTTGCACAGTCATTTCACCGCACTCGTTCTAACGTCACTATTGATCGAAATTTAAGATATATTAAGCTACTCTCTGCCAACCTGAATCTTAGCAGTTATAGGATTTAATTGTTTTCACTTTATTTGTAAACCAAATGCCTGTTATTACCGAAAACAACAATACTTAATATCCCTCGCATGAAAGGATGTTTGTTATGATATATGGACCTATGTAATTGGTTATCATATAGGTATTATTATATATAATTTATAATTGTATAATGTATAACATAATTGTATAATATATACAATTATATATAAATAGTTATTATATATTATTATATATAAAAACTAATTGCAATGTTTTATATATTCTTAATTCCTTTAAAAATTGTGAATTAAGTCTTATCAAGTGAATTAAGTCAATCTTAACTATAATTATTTTATTTTGGTATAATTATTTTATAATAAATATTCAATTTTGTTTATAACATTAAGTGTAATAAAAATATATATGAAATGTATAATCTAATTTTTTTTTGCCCTTAATTCATTCATAATATTATTCATAATAAGCATATCACGTATCTGCCAATTTGGTAGGATCTTCTGCCTAATTTATTATGTACACAGCCATAATTAACCATTTAAATATTTTGGAAGTATTTAAATAAGAAAACAATTCATGTATTTGAACACACATTCTGACGAATATTTTTCTAAACACACATAGCGGTGGTCTTGAATTGATTTAAAGTATTTGATAAATCCTTGCCGGCGAAAGGAAGCAAACTGACAAAGGGAGATAAATGTATCCAGTGTAGTGGAATTAGCATCAACTTAAGTTTTCAAGTATCTTAGACTGAAAAGAGTAGAGGAGAGGACAATGCTCATTCAGATGCGTGCATGCATATTAACACGTTCGCGTGCATAAATTAATCTTTCAACGCTATTTAAGCAGACTGAATGTGACTCGATGGCGGCAAAACGAGTCAATGCAGCTACTTGAGATACTCGTAGAAGTGGAGCGGCATCGATAAGCCCGCACCGAAGGATGTTGAATAAAATTAAGCAATACTGAATGAGGCAATAGTTCGGCAGTCAAGCAAACAGGAAGTATGTTTTGACAGCTGTTGTTTGTCAAGGAACATACACAGATGTGTGCGTGAACACGCAATAATTACTGCCAGCAGCAAATTCTAAGCAAAGTATGTAAACATAACCCTTGGAGGAGGCAAATTTGAAATTCGTTCATATTCCGGATTTGGCGTTAGAGTCAAATTAATATGCAATAATGCGGCATGTTTGCAATTCCATCGACAATAACTTATGTTGTAGCAATTCTCGGAACGTATCCTTTTGTAAAATTTGTAAATTTCGACAAAGCCCTCTTATGTTGTTTAAGTAATGCGAATAATTAGTAATTTACTAGTATATTTAAGATCAGCTTTATATGTATAGAATATTTGGGTAAAAATTTAGTTGGTTAAAGTTTAAATTTTTGTTAATGTTATTGATATAAAATTAATGAAATGACCGAAAACTAGAAAAAATATGTGAACATATCACATATAAACCAACACAAATTTTTTGTAGCAATACTATTACGATGATGATTAAATACCTACTATCTATTTCCATGGTTAGGATAGGTTGTACTGACGATCCAAAGGGCTCCACTTTCGCCTATAGACGCATTGTGTTATTGTACAAGGAAAAACGCAGAGGTTTAAAACCAACTTGAATCTTTGATAAAACTTTTAACACTATTTAAGAGAAAGTTTTCAGTGTTAAGGCGGCTAAGTCGTTATGCTGGATAAAAACAAAGTTGATGGGAACTTTAATCGTCCTCTCCACAACTGCGACGGGTGATATTTCTACTGTTAGTGAAAGTAATCTTATTATATATAATATTTTAAGTACTATTTGGTAACGAAATAGTGTTACAAAATATGTTTTGAAGTAAATTGAGTATGGTTTGTTAACCTCCTTCAAATTTAACCCAATCCGAGGAAGACTATTTCAAAATGCTCACAGAAAACATTGGACAGTTATCTTAATTGGATGAAGTTTGGTATTCTTACAAAGCAACTTCCTCAATTTCCAATATCATAGAAAGCTATGCTACAGAATTTTGGCATTATAAAACAATTCAACACAAAACTAAGTTGTAACAACAATTAGGATAGTCTGTCAAGAACTTAGAAAATAAATTACAATAGAATAGCATGATATAAGAACCTATTAGAGCATATTAAAAAGCGGAAAACCAAAGAAAACTGTACTATGACAATCCATGATATAATAGTTGTATGAAATGATTCGAAAACAACTCAAGAATCATTCCAGAAGTTCTGAGGTGGCATTGTTGGTCACTTTAAAAAAGTTGGAACTAACTCAATGAATGAACTATCAAATAACGGGTAAATTACTCTAATGGAGGAGGATGTTGAGAGAATACTTGATACTAATGCATTAAGTGGGTACCCCTCAGAACATCTAGTTTTTCTTATTGATAAACAACTGTGTCTCTGTTCAGATGTGTAAATTTAAATTCTTTGTAAATTCTGTGTAAATTTAAATTCTTTTTTCTTATTTATTTTGATTGTTTACATCTGTTTTAATAAAGCAAACTAAATATTTAATATAAACTATTGTTTTCAATATAGGGGTTTTTATCGAACAGTAATGATACAGCAGCAACAAAATTTTTTTTATTATTTTAATTTAATTTTGTTTGTTTTGAGTATTATCAAATACCCATCATAAGTGATTTCGGAATTATTTCTTATATATAATTATTCGTACATAATTTTTTGAGACTGAAAGCTTTAGGTATTTTATTATCTCATAAAACAATTTCATCCCATATCTATGGATATGCTTCATGATTATTCATGTTCATGTTACATATTTTTATGCGATTATATACTTTTTCTAATTTTTTGACTTTACATATATAAGCGTGTAAGTTTTAAGACTAAAAAAATTCAATATGCTTCTTGAACACTTTTATATAATACAAAATTTTTGTTTGATATTATCAAAAATAAAAAATTTGTAATCATTCATTGAAAATGCTTTTACCCTCTGCAACTTCATACACATTATTTTGTACAGAGTTAATAATTCTTTCCAAGATTCGATAAGTTGATATGAGATTATTTTAAATTTCCTCGAATAATTTAATGACATTTAATTTTAAATATATTTATGACTTTTAATAACCTTCGACAGTACTTAGGAGGGTACCACTTCTTCAAACTGGCACTGTGATAATATCAATAAAATTTTATTCTTCTTCAAGATTAAAGTCCTTTGAATTTATGACAATTTCCATAACGCAACGATATCATATTCATACCAACTAATGCTGATAAGTTAAAATTAAATAAAAAAAACGGAAATTTTTTATATTTTAATCTCAAAAATATCATAACCTAAAAATAAAATTTAATTTACCAAGACAAGAAAAAAAGTAAGTCACACAGGCACACCAACTCACCTATCTGAGAGCTGGTACATGCAAACAAAATAAGACAGGTGTGCACATATATGAGGAATACACACAGCGCGCAGCACACACGGTACACAACGCACACAAGGCAAATAACACATCACGTCAATACACTTAAGAAACCGAGTCAACATCACCGCAAGCAACATTAATGCCACCCAGGAAGGGAATCCTGCGAGGGGATTTCATAAGCCACACGGAGACACAAGTAATTTGATTGTAAGTGAATCAGTCGTAACAAAAGATGAAGAAGCAGCAACATTAGTATCAGTTGTGCTGACAGGATCTCACTTATACGAACATACATGCAAACATGTATACTAATACGAATACTATATAGGTATATCAGCAAGGACATTCACAGTTAAGAGTGTAGAACTACTGAAGCAGATAAAGGATGGTGTAATAGGGAAAAGTAGGGTAAAGTGAAAGAAAAGGTTGTCGTTGAACAGCAGTTGTTGCTGTTATGAAATTTGGTACAGAAAGTTCTGATATGTGCGATTTTCCAACGGGTCGGAATCATTTACAATCGTTGTCTGGTGGGCGTTTTTAATTAATCACAATATATGCATGCGGTTCTCGAAAGGTAATAGGAAATGAAACGTAATGAAAAAGAAAATAAAAACGGATTAAATTGGTTTAAGATATGAAAACGTAGTGTATTTTACTATCAAAATTAAATGCTTTTATAGAAGTGACTCTGATGTTACTAATTATGATTTAGACTTTTTGAAAATAATATCATTTATATTATAAAATCTACATACTTTGAATAACTTTTCCATACACTTTTGGTTGACTTTTAGACTGAAACGGAATGTTAGACCTGCCATTCTGATTTCGTAAAGATTATCCGGTAAACAAACCTTGATTACTTATTCAGAGGCCCTCAAAATAATTTACAATTAATTTTATTATTTATTGTATTCTATATATATATATATATATATATATATATATAGGTTGTCGTATATATATATATTTGTCGTATACATAGATATATATATAATTTGTAATGTCATGTTATTAGTTTTAAAGATTCTAAAACTTATTGTTACTCTTTAAATAAAAGTGATTTATTAAAGATATAATATATAATATATATATTGATATATATATATATAAAAGACAATATTAAATAAAAAACACCCAAAAAAAAAACTTTTGGTCTACTAAAAATCAATCGTCCTTTTGGCTAAAACAATGTTTCATTGAATAGTACTGTGCCCTGGTGATAGGTTTCGCGAAGAATCTACCATTAGGGTAGATTTTGTTAGTTTTCGCCAGAACTCCTCAAACACATAAAAGAATAATAAACAGTGTCCAATTGTGCAATGAAAACATCAACACATAATTATAAAAATAATATCAAGTATTGTTTATTGCAACCACAAAAAGCAGTACACTGAAATTCTCTCACACTCTATTTGATTTTGGTTTGCTTTGAATAGGTTAGGTTAGGTTGAAGTGGGGGCAAATAATGACCTGTTATAGTACACAGGTAGGCGTTTGCTCATACATAGACTAGAGCTCAGCATACAAGTAATGCCGAAAGGAAATAATTTCTCCATTAGGTAAGGATAAACCGACAATTATATGAACTTGGATACGTCCCTAGACTTACTATGTGGTATATTGAAAATTATCTTAAAGTGAAGGACTATATAAACTATTGTATTATCATGTTTGTATGTATATATATAATTTGTTATAAGAGTAACAAGATATATAAACAATAGGGGACTCTATGTTATTGTTCTGTACTTTAAATGAAGATGTACTGTATCTGAAATTATTAGTTTACAAAGAAAGTATTTAAAAGATGAGTATGATTTGTTAAAAATGAGTCCATGTGCTATTTATATTGTGAGGTTTAGAAATATTGTTACTAATTTATTTGTGTTTTTTCATGTTTGATAATTGTAGGAATAGATATATGATTTCAACAAAATATATTTATTTTTTACATATTAATAATTTTTAATGATATTATGATATAATGATATTAATTTATTTGACTTCAAAAGAAATTTATGTTTCATAAGATAAGATCATATTGTACTTCAAATATATATATTGTGACTGTAATCAGGTACACATATACGTCATGAACTAAATATTATGCCATTGCTCTATACGTTATTTTCCCCTCTGTGCTTTTCCTGCAATTTCTGTGCATTCTTAAGAATGGAAAATATGAATTTATATTGATATACTAAAAAAATAATAGTCTTGTTATACTACAGAACAGTTAAAGGATATAAAAATGCAGTTTTAAATACCTTCAACTTACGGACGATATATTCATATTACATTCCATAATCAGTCACACTGGCAATATTCCTGAAAATGGATTATTCATTAAATATCGTTAAATCTCTTTAAAGTTTACAAACCTCGGTTTTATAATTCATTTTTTCTAAAGGTGACATCTTAAACCAACGACGGGTTGCTACTTTAATTAATGTTTTTGGAGATAAACCCATGTTTGTCTCTCTAAATTTACGCATGAAGTTTGCGAAAGGAGAGAATATCTTTTTCTCCTTCGTGTCTTTCTTGTCATTTTTTTCTTTTTTTTCTTTTTTTATTTCTGAATGACTAAGTTTACATCTGCATTTACGTCGACGTTTACATTTGCGAGGCTTGGGACGACATCCACGAGACTATTTTGCAATTAGATTATTAAAAAATTTTTTTTTTAATTCAAAAATTATATTAATTACCACATATCTATTTCTTTCACATTTGGACATACATTTCCATTTCCATGTAGCTTTCATAAACGTTTCAGAAGCTGACATACCACAACGTTGTCTTCTAAATTCTCTAAGAAATTTTTGAAATCCTTTGTCTCTTTTGCAGCATCCGTCTTGGCTTTCTGTACCATGTTTTTGTTCTTTATTTTTTTTGGGACATGCTTTGTCTTCTTCTTTTTTATTACATTGACAGTATTTCATGGTAGAACCAACATGCAGAGATTTGTCATGGGTGTTGATTAAGTTCATATATATCTTTATATATATATGTATATCTATATATATATCTTTATATATATCTATATATATACGGATCAGAACAAATATACCATAAGTGCAATATATTTCTGAAATATATATCGAAATGCTGTGAGTAATAAATACTGTTTTAAAATTTAGTGGCCAAAAAGATAATTTAAGATTTTTAATTTTTTTTATATATTTTATATTAATTTATCATTCTTGTATATTTAGATTTACCTATTTATCGATTTTTCAATGAAATTATGATAATTAAAAAAATGTTTTCTAGTTTAAAATTTTACTAAAATTAAAATAATTACGGAATCTATTTACTACTTCAGTAGCGGTGCTGATGAGTTCTGCGTGGAAGATATACAATTAAATTTGGTGTTACCCATAAGTAACCCGTTAGAGAAACATACTACGTTTCATTAGTGGTTGATTAAAAATTTATAGAGCTTCTTTTCTTATAGATCTGACAAAGATATCATCCTTCGATATATGAACAGAGCCATATTTATAGACTTTTACTTGTTCTGAATAGCAGGATACTTGTGGAAATTTCCGATCATGTGTTAACTACATGATTAATACTTTCACCTTTCTAGTTGGTGTAACTATGAAAGAAAAAATTAAGAAAGACAATCGAGTAAACTCAATCAAAAAGACGAGTAGAGTCTTGTCGTGCTTGGATAGTGTCTCGAGTGTTGTGAATATTAATTACTAAAAGGAGTCTCTTTATATGAAGTGTTTTAGAATTTAAATATAGTCCTAAGTAGTGTGAAATTGAAATATATAAACACGGAGTTGAAATTGAAGTGAAGAGAAATAAGGAGTGGTAATAAGAGAATAAATTCAAGGTGTTAAGTAAAATGAACTGTATGGAAACTATTGACAAGAAAAACTAAGCTCTACATCAAAATAAAGAATGAATTATGGAAATTAAATTGTAGTAGTATGTAATATATTGATATTAATATTCAGATGTCTGAGTTGGTGAATCAGCACCTTTACTCTATTTTATCTGTGGACAGTTTTATGTAAGTCACACTAAGAATAACTGAAAAGGGGGTTTATAATATGATGGATCTGATGTCTTTGTATCTGCCTGTGTTTATCAAATTTCGCTGTATTTTTAGGATGCTGAGAGTTGGATTATTGTACTGTCAATTATATTGAACAGTTTCAGAGTATGTAATATAAGTGTAGTTAATTTGATTTTAAATCTTACGAAATATATTGCACAAGTGAATACGATTTTAAAATAAGTCGTAAAAAAAATTATTAAAACTAAGTATTAACAAGTATGTGTTATAATGTAATTCTATTCATTGTACGAATAATGTAAAAATATTAATATTACAATATGAAAAAACATTTGTTAATACTAATAATAAAAATATTTAAAGACATTAAATAACAATTTGGCAATTCGATACGTGATACGTTATATCGACCACAAATTTGTAGGTAGACCACAACAACATATGTCTTGACTATGTGATCAATAACTAAACATAGCAGCTGTCAGTCAAACTAATACACAAAATATGTCCATAATAGCTAAACAACATCTGTTTTTTTAAAAAAGTACCTTTTGATTTCTTAAAAAACTACATTTTGATCACACTCTATGTGTGATCACACTCACTCTACTCTCCATTTTTTTCATATTATTCTCTCAACCTATTAAGTTACTTACACGCTTTCAATAATAGAATATTAACTAAATATTTAGCATGAATTAAAAAAAAATATTATAAATTTAATTTAGTAAACAATCTGTGCTAAATTCAAACATTACAGTCATTTTCAGGTTAAGAGCCTTTACTATTTATTTTCTGTGTATCTACTTTTCTGTCTATTTTGCATTCATTCAATTTAGCAAAATTGCTACATATTGCATTGACACAACTTTTCACATTTCAAATAGTTTTAATAAGCTGTATGCATAAATTTAAAATAATGAAATAAACTTTGTCCTATATCCTTACAAAACCGCAACTGAAAAAGAGGTTAAAGGTGCTTACATGTGCAGAACTGTTGACAACATAATAACTCTTGCTTGGCTTTTATTTGACATGAAAAAATAAGTTGGCAAAAAATCCAACAAAATTAAACTGCATTAAACAAACTGAAATTAAAATAATAATTACTATTCATACACTGATTCTCCGTTTCCAGCAATTTTTCATGCCGCAGCTGCCTGGCATAACTAAACACCCATTTCTGTGATTTCCATTTACGACGACAAAATTTCCGCAAAATTTACTACTGGATTTATATGACTGCCATTTCACCATTTCGCCATTTCGCATTTTTTTTACAGTAACTGAAAACATATTTTATTAAATTTTATATAAAACATAAAATAAACTGTGCATAAATTTGGCATAAAGTGCAGCACACGTTGCACAAGTGACACAAACTCGTAAAAACGACCAAAAGGTGTGACATTTATGTGTGCAACTGTGCAACTGTGCAACTGTGCAACTGCAACTGCAACTGCTGCAATGACAGTGAAAAGCAAATACGCCCAAATAAAACGAAAAAAGGACTTAGTCCTTTTAGCTGCAGAGGAGTAGCGTAATGTGCTTGTATGTGTAAATAAGTGTGTATTTGCGTTACTTGCCACATGAAATGAAATGTGGTACTCGTTCGTTCGTTCGTTCGTTCTCTTATTTGTGTTTGCGTTTGCGTTTATAGTTGTGTTGGTAGGCGTTTTTTAAGTAGGTGTGTTCATATTGTCAAAAAATAATCTGTTACGAAAAATAAGTGCAGCAAAACAGCACTATTTTGTATACAATATTATGATTTTTTATTGTTCTGTGCATTTGTATTGTTGCATTAAAATCATTTTTTACTGCTTTTAATTTTTTTTTTGCGGTAGTTGCAACATTTTGTTGCAAATTAAAAGCGTTTTATGTTTCATATACTTTTTTTTTAAAGCAGAAATTTAATTAAAATAAATTTTATTTTTTTTGTGTGTGCCATTCAGTTCAAGAGTCTTGTATTTGCACGCGTTTTTGACTTAATTTAAAACTGAGCGCAACGAGGCGTATGAGTAACAAAAACCATTGAATTTGTGTGCATTTAAGGAGCCGCACAAAAAGTGCATTCGGTTTGCTTGGTTTATTAAATTAGCAAAAAAAATCATCACTAAAAATAAAAAAAATTAATAAAACAACAGTGTTTCTCTATATTTATTGCAGTTGTTTAATTAATAAATTAAATTCTCTTAATAGCTAATAAATTTAATAAAAATTAACAGCACAAATCAGTTGCCATTTATTTTAGTTGCGTTTAAATTTAATTGCTTAATTAAAAAAAATTCCCGATAAATAATAAAATACTTTATAAAATAACTGTTTTGTTAATAAAATGAAGTGATGTGGGGAATTGTGCTAATTCGAGTTTGTTTGTGGCTTTTTATTGATTCACAATTCAGCCTAAAAAAATCGATTGGGAATATGGAGTGGTAGACATATTTCCCCAGTGAAAATATAAATAATGAAAAATATTTGTTTATTATTTTTATCAGATGTCCTCATGTTGAACTATTTAAAACGTCAGTAAAAGTTTTTTGTTTCGATATTTTTTTTAATTCAGTGACTGTATAAACTAATATCGATAAAGTTACTGGTATGATTGTTATGATTGTCTTATTTATGTAGTAATGCATATAAACAATGAAATCGATAAATATAAAAGTTAAATAAAATAACAACAAAAAATGCTCAGTAGTATGGAAGAGAATAAATATTTTCATTAACCGAATTTATTGGAATAATATAGTTTTATGTAATAAATAGGTTAGGTTATGTAATACCGTCTATTCTAATGATTCTCCTAGATCTCTTGGCCCATTTTGTCACCGAATAAGAAACTCAGAGGTTTAAAAACTATTGTCAAAGTTTTAAACGCTCTTTAGAAGGAAATCATGGCAAAGATCCTCAAAAAAGAAAACTCCTAAAATACTAACGCTGAGCAAATACAAAGCTGTTGTGAGGGACTTTCATCGTTCTCTTCACAAATGTGACAGGGATAATTAAATGTCAAATTCAAACTTCGAGCATGGTTACTTAATTGGCCATGATCCGTCAACACACATAGCACAAGACTATTATCAGTTAACTTGCATACAAACGAGTGCATTTTATAGAATCTTCCCATCTTTTATATGTAATAAATAACTAAATAAAATTAACTCTACCTTACTACAAACTAAAACGATGTATAGAATTTAGTAGGTCTCCCAGATTATAACAGATATTTTGCACTCACAACTGAACCTAATTCAGGAGATGACGCTTTACTTTTCATATTAAATTTAGAATTTCGTGGAGGATGTCTGATTATCAGAGGAGGTAGCTCTTAGCTTAACATATATCTTCTTGTTCAGGTCAAAGCTGAACACTCACAAAGAACGTGGATAGAAATGTCATTACAATATCATTTCCACTGATAGCTCACTCACGGATAGAGCAGTCAGCAATAGAAGCTTTAAGATTGTGGATAAGATAGTCAGTATCTTTAGAAATTAATGCTACCATATTTTAAATGAAAATATACGGTCAATATTATTATTATGTTGAAGTTGTTTTAAGTGCACTTTAACACTTTTACTCTTTTTTAACTCGAGGTATTTTCAAAACCCCTCTTTAAACCTTGACTAGATTATTATTTATCACTTCATCAGACTAAGCAATAATTGACCTCAGATCTGCATACCTCCCCGAGGAGCCTTCAACCATTTTGAGATATGATAACGCGGTGTTGGTAATTCTGTCAGTTTTCACAAATAATTTCAGGGCTCTATCCTTTATGTATTTTTAGATGGGTTCAATCTTGATGTCCTTGAGGACGTCATTCGTCCTAATGTATCAAATGTAATGTACGATCAATAAATGTGTTCGCTTTAATCTTACGCCTTGAGTTCGAAGGCGTTAAAAAAGCAAGTATACTAGCAAAGAAAGGAGCATGATCTCTACATTCTCTATTCCTTCTGTAAGCTGGAAAGAATAATATTTCCGTACTTATTAGAAGAGGAAAAGGTAAAAATAAAGAAGATTATACTGGAAAATTCACCGATTATATTGTAAATCGCTTGTAGAGGGTTTCTCGTATATTCGTCAATTTTATTATATGCATTTTCTATCGCTTTTTATGTAATGTTTTCTAGTGCTGTCTTCAAATTCTTCTACTGTTTAATTTTTTCAAAGCACTTTACTGACTGCTACAATTTCCGTAACTTGTAAACGTAGAATCATATTTTTTGATAGTATATGGTGAGAAATTGCCTTTATTTCTGATCCGCTGCCTATATAAATCTTTTGTTTAGCATTATTTTTTGTTTCAATGCAAGATGTACGGAGGTCATCACCTTACAGCAAATGCTTTTGTTTTGAAGATAATATTGTGTTTAAGTAGCTTGGTTGATCGCTTGATGAATAGACACCAGCTTAAGCTTCGATCATCATTTTTTAGGGTTTAATCCATATGTTATATGGATGTTTACCAACCTATTTTATATCTTCTTTTTTGATTGTAGTCAAAAACATTTGCTACGAATAAAAAGGCAAAGTAAATTCTGGACTTTAAAATGAGAGAAAAACTCGTAGAGCTCCAATTAATATCATGTATTATAGATAATAGTACCTGATGTTCCGTCGGCAACTGTTTTTGATTTTTTTTTTAAATTCATTAATATAAACAAAATTTAATTTTAACTTCTTGTATTATTTACATCTTAAGAACATCTTTCGTAGATAAAGATTTCTTTCAACCGAAGACTTAATAGCGTCTTCTTTAACCTTCGTTAACCTTAGTGTGGCAGATATTCATTTACTTTCTCATAATTTGTAATTTATAATTTACTTTCTCATTTCTGTTCCACAAATTTATTAAACAATATAGGAAGTAATGCAGTAAAAAATAGTTTTACTATAAATAGAATTACTAGTAACCATTTTAATAATATTATTGATTGAGATAAGTTGAGAAAAATACTATCAATACTATCATGCTATCATTAATGAATGGAAGTAATCGTTCTTACTTTTTGCAGATTAGTACAGAAGAATAGAATGAGTAATAGGGTGATTAATAAAGGAGGCTTGTCTAATTTGAACATTAAACAGAAATGTAATTTATATTTAAAGAAGCTTTTAAAACAAATAGTAAATTTAAGTTTGAAGCAGTTTTTTAGATTAGGACTAATTTTAAAAGATATATAACATATCTTATAATAATAAAATTATAATATAATAAAATATATAATATTTTTTACATATTTAATATGTATTTGTTTATATTGATTATTTAAAATTTTATTGATGAATTTACTATACAGATCCTTATATTATCTCTAACATTTTATTTGAGCATTGTCTTAATGTATACACAAATTCTTCTAAAAATGTTTTTTTATTTATACAATACATGACAATAATTTAAATATTAAAGGATACAATAATAACCCAAAACTGTTACTCAAGTAGCTCAGCATTTTAGAGAATTTAAATATGCAGCGATTAAAAAAAGATTCCATAGCCATTTTAACCTTTCTAATGAAGCTACAAGTTGCATAAATTCTTCATCCTGTCTTTTGGTTGCGCTTTTTTGCATTCCTGCGAATATCCGTTTTTGCGCTCTATGGTTGGCTTTAGCCAGACTCCTTTTTCTTTGCGCTATGATAATTAGCATTTAAATTAACAAAAAAAAAAAGACTTAACAATTCTGAATTATGCAAAAAGAGCCAAAAAAAAATGCTAAAAAAAATATAGACAAATAGAAGGGAAACGCTTAAATGCCATAAAATGTGAAAGAATTTGCTAAAGTTTCTTTTTTGAATTATAGAAGAAACGTTTTTATGATTTTAATTTTTTAAATATTTTTATGTCGAAATCGTGTGCTCAAGGTCTGTCTGACAAGGTAGCTTAACTGAAGTTAAAACAGATATAAAATAGGTTAGCTTTTGAAAACTTTAAGTGCTTATGCATTTTCGCTTTTTTTTTATTTTGACAAGTCCTTTGCATTAACGAGCTTTCTAGTTATTACAAACGCATCCTGTTGGCAAATGCAAACAGAATTCCATTTATGGATAATGTTGCATTATTAGATTATTTTGCAATTATTTATGTCATTAACTTTAAAGTTCTTGAGACGTTCTTGATTTTTTTAAGGTTATTAATGTTAGTATTAGTGCGCAAAACTCTTAACACATCGTTGGTATATTATTGTTTCACTCAGACAGTGTAGGTCGTATAAAGGTCGTATATCTGAGTCGAATGCTTCTTAATGCAAAATATCGTATTACTGATTAAAATTAAAAATATCTAACATTTTAATGAAAAAATAATAAAACTCAAAACTAAAAGTTTATATTAAATATATTTTTTAATTTTTAAAGTCAATTATAACAAAAGAAATCATGTTTATTAATAGAAACGTTTTTTTTGGTTGGTTGGTCGGTTGCAGTGGCAAGCCATTAGATAACTCCATTAGATAACTACCACATTCCTCACAAGAACCCTAGTATAGAAGAGTAGAGACTAATTCCGAATTTTGGTAATTTAATAGGTCTTTCATCTTCATCGTTGAGTAGTCTAATAAACTATCACAGAAGTATTTTCCTAAGAACCTATATGTTCTGGACGCTAAAACCGGGCATTCACAGAGAAAATGTATTATTGTTTCTCTCTTCTGCAGGTTTCCACAACTTCTGCAATACAATTTCTCAATATATTAGGAACTAAAATTAAGTTAGGATGTAATCATGAATTTGCGTGTAAAAAGCACAAAAAGTGACTTACATAATTATTCCAAAAATTTTTCCACAACTTCTGCAGTGAGGGTTATGGGGACGTTTGTTTTAATAAAGAGGTTTTTTCAAAAGTAGTAAATTACAATAATAATATTTTTATTCTTCATTAATAAATTGAATTTTTAGCTGACCATACAACTGTTCTGAATATTACCAAGTACCCATCATCAGTAGTTATGGAATTATTTATCAAATCAATATTATTTATCATATCTATTCGTAAATAACTTTTTTTAAGTGCAACTACCAAGGGTTTAACTCATAACGTGCCAAAGTGTAAAGTTCAGAGTGTTAATTATCCAACGAACCCAATTCCGTACTTGAATGTCAAAATATATTTATATATATATTATACATTTTAATATAGAATAGAATAGAATATAGAATAGAATATAGAGCTGAACATATCATATATATTTAAACATATTGCAAAAATATTTTTAGTTTATAATAGGCTTTCTCAATTTATTCCTTAATCCTCAAGGATTGTGCTTTAGTATGGTATTCTCAGTGTACTTTATTTTGATAAACAATCTTTGCTTAAATCCATGTTAGGCTGCGCTTTCGTAGTTTGACATGAACGATTCTTCATTAAATATTTTATCGTGAGTTTAGAACCAAGTACGACATCAAGTACGAGCAATCACATAAAATCTGACTGGAGGTCTAATAAGATAGTCCCATCTTTTTAACGAAAATCTTTAGGTTTAAATAACCTAAACTATGAGGGTCTTTTTATTAAGCAAAAGTGTATCTTTCTAATCTATTGGATAAACCATAACTAATAATTTTGTAATTTATGTTGACCCTTTTCCGAGTTAGTGCATCTGGGCACTTTTACTCTATGATGGCTGTGGGGTTTCTGTAGAGTCCCACCCATCTCACTAATTAATTTGAGTATTCCTCATAAACTTCGTTATTATTCAATAATTGATCTAAGATCTGCATACCGCCCCGTGCGGTTAGTGATTACTCTGAGACTAGAAAGTGCTAAGTAGGGCAGCCTGTTGGTTTCCGCATATAGCTTCCGAGCTTTGTCCCTTCTGTATCTATGTACCGAGCTATGTACCGGATCTATTCAAAGGTCTTTTAACATATCATTTGTGCGGATGTACCATAGTACTTTGAAGAGCCTTCGGAGAGCCTGACTTAGAGCAACTTGTAGTTTTTGGATAGTAGAGTCGGCTGCTTTACTATTCGCGACACACTCATAAAGTAGTGCTATGGTTGTTGTGTTTGAAAAGTGGTTGTAAGCAGTGCAATGTTTTTGCGTAACTACTTCTTTTGACGTGTATGTGCCAATTGAACCGCTTATCAAACATGATCGCTAAGTATTTAATGCTATTCTCCCAATTAATCGCGATGCCCCCAACTCACACTCTCGGTGGACGTTGCCTGTGTTTAGGAGCAATAAATAGGACTTTAGTTTTCTCATTACATGCAGTATTAACATGCAGTATTTATCCACAATCGTCAACCATAATCTTAAGGATTTCCAAAATATGTTTCAAGTTTTTAGAATTATATGATTAAACAGATTTTTGATTTGTAAATTCATAAGCAGTTTCATAACCATCAATTCCACCGTGACCAGGTACCTAGCAAAGTACTTGTCTTTGGTTTGTTAAATTATTTTCAGTTTAACTTTCGTTGACCTGCTATTTGGTTCTCTTATTTAATGACTTTTTAATAGTGTGTCCATTTTCACTTTTATTTCTAAATTGAAACTTATTTTTTATTTTATTTTTGGCAACCAAACTGCAAAATAAAATCCAAAAAAATTTACAATTTGTACTAAAAAATTTTACCATTTCCGTTTGAGAAACGGAAGTAAATAAAATGAAGCTCCGCAATACCAAGGAAATGCATTTTTCATGTTTAATAATTGAAAGGTGTTTATATATACAAAGTAACTAAAAAGAGAAGGATAGATAAGTCTCACTGCCAAAGGGAAATTGAAATTGAAAACGAAAACAGTTTTTTAAATTTTTAAAATACTCAAAAGACAACAACTCACTAATATAATTTCAGGTAAAACAGAGATTAAATTTAAAATTTATTACGAATTCACAGCAAAGGAAGTTATACTTACTTAAATTTTAACTAAACCGTCAATATGAATTAAGTTCAATATTTTTTCAATGTCAACTAATTTTTTGGCAAGTAATAATTGTTAAAAATCCAAACCACCACATATTATGTTTTTTTTCTACTATTATTTTAGGTTATAACATATTAAGATATAAGATTAAGATATTATTAAGACCCATTTATGCTTTATTGCATCCTAGTGTTGCAAACTCAATGGATTGAAATTTGAAACCTTCTCAATAGGTTTATAATGGAATTTCTAAAAGATTCTCAAAAGGCTCAGATTCTCCTAAAAGTATTATCATCTAGCAGTTATAGAGCGCGCATTCATCCCTCACGCAACTTCAACCTTACAGTGACTGTTCAGCGAATCCTAACAGGAATAATACCTCTATGAAATATCTCAATAAGATTGACAGAGTTTTTGCTACTGATTTTTGCATATCGTTTTCCTATTTTGTATTGAATTGCTCAAGACTAGAAGACTTCAACAGCTTAAAGCTATATGCTCAAATCGTCCTCCTGAAGAAATAGGTTCTCTAGAGAATTATTTGTATAATACCATCCAAAACGCTGTCGGTATTGAACTCAAAGATTTTGAAGTAGCTATATAATACTTAATTATATAACTTTTATTATATATATATACATATATATGATTTATATATGGACGGTTTAAAGGATTTTTTTAAACATTTATTTAATATGAATTGAGAGGGTGTGGATATAAACAATCTGCTGAGCAAGAAATGTAGTATCGAAAAAACAGTAAATATAGTAAAAACTGCTATCATTTTTTTTTACAAAAATTGCTGCTATTTTTGATAGCTCCTGTCAGATTATATTCTAACTTCAATGTATATATACTCTAATAATGTTTGTACTAATTGTACTAATAACATTTGGGTGTTTCTGATTTTGCTGCTTAGCCATATCTAGGCTTGGCTTACTGTCACTAATAAATAATATATTTGTTCTTATTATATTATTATATATATTTTATACAGTATATTATAAGGATCTAATCTGAGGAAACTGTAACACGTTTATGAGTTTAAGTATATGCATATAGTTATATGGCCCAATGTTCCCCTGGGAACGTATTGAAATAAAATCAATATAGTTCTATGTATATAGTTTGTATTTGTAAAAATAGTTTTTTTTCAACTTAAATCTATTAAATAAAATTTCCAAAATTGTTTATGATATAATAAGTTTCTATTAAAATATAATAGTGACTTTTGTCTGGAAAATTTGACGTTAAATTACAACTTATATTCACAAAATATTGGTCTCGCCCGTGCGACTAGTGGACTAACATTAGCATGACTTTCTCAGCATTACGTTCCTAGATTAGGTTCTATACACAAGAAAGAACAAATCATGCACCAAATAATGCCTCTACGAACAGAATAGTATTAAAATTTAACAATTGAAAATAAAATTATAATTAATTAATTAATTCAATTATTCTACAGCTGGTCTATAATTTCGTTCTAATATAAACACAGCAAGTAAAATTGTTAATAAAAGCTTTCATAGCAAAAGTAACAAATCTCCAGAAAAATATACGAACATAAAAAGTCAAGTACGGCTTTGGATCAGTTGGTTAAGGTGCGCTGATTCTGAGCTTCACATTTGGCAGGACACGAGTTCGATTCCTGGTACTTGCAGTTTAAGAAAAAATAAAAAAAAATTATTTATACGAGAGGAAACTGATGATGGGTATTTGGTGATACTCGAAACAACTGTATGGTCAGCCAAAAATTCAATTAATTAAAATAATATAAAAAAAAAATTTTTTGTTGTTGTAGTTCACTACTGTTTGAAAAAGCTTCTTTACAAATTTTTTTTTTTTGATCAAATAAATATTATCGCATTTTTAAATAAACCTCTTTAATGTAAAATTTTATTATTCTATTGATTACATTTCCAAAAAGTATGTCAAATAACAAAAATAAATATGATTGATTTTTTATACTAAAATCCGTTTAATCTGCTACTGTGCTAACTAGCCGCGACTCAATCTTATGTTGATTATTCAAAAACTTTCCCCAAATGAGAAAATTTAAATTTGTCCCACGCGAATGAATATCAAATAAATACTGCTACATTCTTATTCGTACCAGTCCAAATTAAGATGCTTCGATGTGATTTTCTGTATCTTTTTTTGGCATTCGAGAGTAATGTCGCACTTTATATATATTATATATAACAGTACATAAACGTATCCATCTACGAAATACAATACACGTATATTTATGTATGTATTTGCGATGAGTGTCAGCGAAATTGATGCTTATCCGTGTCATTTGGGATAATCAGTGTCGTCAGAACGACATAATCATCATAGACGCGCAGCAAGAACGGCAATAAAAGCAACAATAACAAGAATTTCGTTATCGAAATGAACATGCAATAAAATATTTACATAAGAAATTCAACCCACTTTACTCGTAATATCTCCTCTCCAACAGTTTAGGACACTTGAAGCACTTGAATCGGTGAATTGGTCGCCATTTTATTTGTTTCTGTTTACTCTTGGATTGGTAATTGTACTCGCGTCTGTGTATGTGTGTGTGTGTGTGTGTGTTCGTCCTTATATTGAAGTTTCCTCGGTGAATGCGTTGGAGTATTTGAATTTTTGCTGAAGTTGATTTTTAGTCATTCTAAGCGCGCTTTTCAAAATTATTCTTATAAAATTACCACATTTTGAATTTTGAATGTCAATGAGTTTGAAAGATGATTTTGACTTGCATTCCTCTTAGAATATTTCAGAATAAATTTATATTAATGGTTTGTGTAGGTTTTTAATATTTTTATTTTAGTTTAATATTTGTAGATCAAAATTTAGAAAAAGCACGTTTATATATAGTTATTAAAATAATATAAACTACATTTAAGAAACGTTTAAAAAACAGGTTGAGGAACGAATTGATTATGCTACGTTCCTTATATAAAATATTCTTCATATATAGCAAAAGAAATAATTGCAACTTCAATAGTTTATACATAAAAAATAAATATTTATTTTATAAAAAAGTGTTACTAAGAAGTTATAACAATATTTATACATAACAATTGAGTATTCAAGTATTTTAGTATTTAAGCCTTAACCAATGTAAATGGCTTTACATTAGTTTGGTATTGACTGATGTACCAATTTATACTTTCTATTAGTAATATAGCCCAAGGTCTATATAGCCTGATTTTATGCATAAAATAAAATAGTGCACTCATATCAGCTTTACCAAATTTGAGAGATAACATTTTATAACCGTTATCTATTACCAGTTCTTGATAAAAAGCTGCATATTGTGTAAAGAATACATCATTAGAGGAGTTGACTCTTTAAATGGAGATGAGCAAACAGTTTCATAATATACGGTTAACAGTCACAGTTAAAATTTTCTTTTTTATATAAGTTTTTATAAGTTGATCTATTGAATTCACCGAATTTAATCCTATAACAAACCAAAAATCAAAGATCTGCTATGAAAACAGCTTACATATATCATCACAGCTCTTTGGTTGTTGACTAAGTCCGCAATAAATATTCTTTTGTGGTGCACTTGTACTTTTGGTGAAAGTTATGTATTCAGTTCCTATCTATCTATAGGATCTATCCTATCCCTATTTGCTTTCTCCTATAATAGAAACTTGTATTTGTACTAGTTCTTTGAAGTAGAATAAAGGGATTACTATATGTTTAATATTCAAGGTACTCGGCAAGTAAACCTGTTTATTTGATAAGCTGCACAATTATTTGCAAAAACTTAAAACTAATAATACTAAGACATTCTATTATAAAATTCTAAAAACTATTAAGCCAGACTAATATTTTAAACGCAGTTCTTTGAAAATAATAATATCCTTTATCAACCGCACATATTGGCCTTTAAAGTTATATGTGTATATTAGTATATATGTGTAGTGATTTAATTTTGATATATTGTAATCATTTATTATTGTTTAATTTGTCAAAACAAAATACTTTCGACTTGTAGTAATTTCCAGATTAAATAATAAAACAAAAGTGAAAAATTGCAGGCAATCAGTTTTTCTTCCGCATTTTTCTAAAATGCAAGCACGCTTTTAGGGGTCGCTGTTGAATTTTATATTGCGGATATTTTTCTGAATTTTAACAGCAATTGCGGGTTGAAAATAATAAAACAAAAATACAACAAACCATTGAAACCATTTGACCCAATTGTTGTACTTAAAAGGAGAAAGCTTTTGTATTTAACTATAGTTTGGAAAATAAAAAGAGCAATAATAATGCGAGCTCGTTTGACATTTTAACCGCTGATTGCAATCCCACGCGCAATAAAAATGGCCGAACGAATTCTTTACGAAATTTTACAAATTAATCATTGAAGTTGAATGTCGAATTCAAGTGGCGTAAAAAGAGATGCAACACTTTTCCTCTGCTTAACGAACACTTTCATTTCATTTCATTGCATTTCAGTTTTATTTATTTATTTATTGTTTAATGGATAGAGGAGCGCAGATGGGCGGATGTGAGTTTGATGTGAGTGTAAAAAATTGCAAAGCAACTACGTCACGAAACAATTTTATAAATGAAGCGTAGATGCAATTGCAGCAGAAAATTCGTGCTTCAATGTGAATATATTTTTCATATAAATATTGTACTATATACACACTGGCAAACGGACACACGAGTATGAGAAATAACATATCTACAACTACAAATATACATATACATATACCGTTTTATGGTTCATGTAGCAGACATGACAAGGCAAATTTGCCAATAGCAGAAGCAGCTGTTGGCAACACCACCGGAAACGACTGCCACTGCTGCATGCAACCATTGCTGTTGCACTTAAGGAAGCTGCACTGCGATTTATTGTAATGATATGAGTGTGTGCGTACATGTTCATTGATACCCAATTTCATTCACAAACACATACACATGTACACAGAGGAACACGCAACATATTAAGTAGTAGTTTTTTCATATGAAGATACAATACATTTTGATAAAAAATTACACGAAAACATTGGTTATTGCTTAAAAAGCGTTCGTTTTTCATGTAACGGCGATTGCACGCGTTTCTTATGTATGACAGGAGCTTTGCGGTGTTGAAACGAATCGATGCTTAATTTTACGGGTGAATGTGCCGGCATGACTTGGGTCTTTTCTGATCGATGAATGAATGGCGGCAGGAGCGTGCATCAACGTCATCATCATCATACACGGAATGGTAACAAATTCGTGTTTTCGAAAGGAACGTAAGCAAATCCACAAAGCTCGCTGGGTTGATGTATGCAGAAGTCAACCAAATATTTGCTATGAGAAAAATGACGTGTAATCCGAATTGAACTTTTTTTCTATAAATTTTGTTAAAACATATATAAATTTTCATACATACAATGCTTGCTTCTGGCAATTATTTTGCTTCAATGGCTTAAAGAAATTTTTATTACTGTGCTGACTTTCGAATTTTTCAATTTAAATTTTAAATTTTGATTGTGGAAGAGGTATTCGAATTACGTGATTTTTACATTTCTGTTGATCTTGCATGAAGTTATTTTATGTATCCTGCAAATAATAGAATAAGAAGCTTTTTAATAATTTGATAGCTATAAAATTTGAAAAGTTGTTGTTATCTATATGCATATATGAATAAAAAACCGGTGTTTTCATATTTGAAATACATTAGAAAGGTTCAATTCTTTTGTACAATAAAAGCTTTGGGTCAGGTTAGATTAATTCTAGACGTAAGTTTAATTCTCAAAGAAAAAAGAATAATTTGACCCTAGGGAGTCACTTCAGTTTGTTGGCTTACTATAACCTGTATAGAACTCAAAATGTTTGAAGAATCTTTTTAAAGTTTGATCCGAAAGAATCACTTACAATCTTTCGCTCATTATATCCTTCATAAAAGTCAGTAAGTTTAAAACAATTACGAACATTAATAAACAATTTTCAGTTGAGGTGAGATTAATTTAATAAGTAAATTTAATTGTTTAAGAAAAGAAAAACATTAATACTAAGAATTTACTAAAATTTATTGGCTTAGTTTTACCCATATAGTACTCAACATTTTTAAAGAAGATTTTCAAACTTTGATCCTTAAAAGTCTTTTTGTTTCGTTCGCTCATTATATCTCATATAAAACTTAGTAGGTTCAAGACAATTACAGAACTTAGTCCACTTTACACAGTTTTTCAGGTTGTTATTATAGAAAGTCATCTAGGTTTGTTGGGTAATGACATCCCATATACAACTCGTAATGTTAAAAATCGTTACCTCTTTATGTTATATCTCACATAAAAGTCAGTGGCTTTAAAAAGAGTAAGAAAGAGAGAGAGAGAGAGGTAGATAGAGAGAGGTGCAGAGAGGGGGAGAGAGAGAGAGACAGACAAAGAAAGAGAGAGAGAGACAGACAAAGAAAGAGAGGGAGAGACAGAGAGAGAGATACGTAGAGAGAGAGAGAGACAGAGAGAGAGATACGTAGAGAGAGAGAGAGAGAGACAGAGAGAGAGAGAGAGAGAGACAGACAGACAGACAGACAGAGAGAGAGAGAGACAGACAGAGAGAGAGAGACAGACAGGTAGATAGAGAGATAGACAGAGAGAGACAGACAGAGAGAGACACAGGCAGACAGAGAGACCGACAGACAGCTAGCGAGAGAGAAATACAGACAGGTAGAGAAAGAAAGTAGAATTACTAATAAACTTATTAGCTCCTGTTAAAATATTTCTGCTGACAACATATAGGATATCTTCCCTAAATAAGCTTTATATTTTAATATGCATTGGCATAATTGGATTTTTTTGTTTCTCTTTTTTAAATTCATTTTAATTTAAGTAGTTCTCGCTACGGTTTCCATTACGTCGTGTCTTAATTTAAAAATGATTCTATTGGTGTGGTTTATCTTTGGGCAATTAAAATGCTCCAATAATTCTTTCTTTTAAATGCTTTATAATATAAAGGATAAAAGCATTACTTAAAAGCCAAAATAAATTGTTGTTTTCATTTAGAAAGAACAGCATTTGAATGACTAAAACAAGCCATAAATAAAAAAGAATTACATTCGTTCGCTGCACTGTTATTAGCCGAAAACATTTGCAATCAATTAAACTTCTGGGTTTAATAAATTTTTCGACTTCATTGTAAAACAAATGAACTACAATATTTTTTATTTGTTTTTAAATGAAGGAAAGCACTGAATGCAAAAAAAAAAATGAAATAAATTTATTTAACAAATTTCTTTTTGCAGTTCAATTGACAGCTTGATTTTTACAAAATTTGTAATTGTTTTCACTTTGTTCCCCTGACAGCTTGATTTTGAGTAAAACAAAAGTTTTATGGCATTTTTTTTTCTATACTCTTCTCGTTGAAATAGTGTAAATGTAATTCAGATTGCAATAAAATTCGAACAATAAAAACACTTATGAAATATTCAATAAATTTGCCAGAGTTTGCCAGAAATTGCCGGAATTTGCCTGAATATAGTCTGAATATTGCCTTTAAAAGAAGAAAAATATTTTGTGTATGTGAGCATTTTTTATGATCCGTTATTGCATAAAGGAAATTTAAAATTTGTTTGAGTTCTCATATATTTCAGACAAATTGCAGATACTTTTGAAGACTACGCAAGTTGGTTTTATTTTTTTGTAAACTCAATTTCGTTACTTACTACTTTGAGACCTGACCAATGGCCATAGTAAACTACTACGAAACGGTTTAGATGCAAAACGTATTTGATGTGAAAATAAATCTCAATTTTGTATCTCAATTTGTATCTTAATTTGTAACCTTGTACAGCTGCTGAGTTGCCATTAACATCTGAAGCCAATTTATTTTGCGTATATTGAATGCATACACATATACGAGTAGAACTGCTGAGATAGACTTCGACTTCGTATATCTTAAATGATAGCAGCTTGGAATTGGTTTAACTTCTAAATTAATATAGTAAAAGCTGAAGCAATTTAATTTTCGAAATGAATTTGCAAATATCATAAATTGTCTTACTTATCTACCGCACATACTTCCATACCGAAAATATTTAAACGTGAGCTCTGAAGTAATAAAATTTGTTGCATTTTTAGGTTGCGTTCCGATAGTTTTGAATGAACTAAAGCAATGGATTTTAGGCAATCCAATATTGAAATACTATATCTTATATGCCAGATTTACGTTGAGGTTTTAGCTGCGGCAATTTATGAGAGTGAATATATTTCAGTTAACTTTTCATCAATAGATTTCCATTTTTATACATTTTTCATTTAACTAAAAGACTTTTGGTTCGGCATAGAAATTGCATATAAAAATTTCATTTCTTTACAAGGCAGGTAGGCCTACCACATAGTACCTAATAATTTTTGCAGTTAAAGGTTGGTTTAATTTCTTTAATTTTTTTTCCTAATTGAATGCAAATTTGAGTAAGAAAATACATCGTAATCACTTTCAGTTTAATTAAAAATTTATAAATATACTTCACTACAGATCAGTATAGCAATTACGTCTAGATTTTCCATCAATAAGCCAGAAAAGTCTTGCAAACATAAGGAAGTAAATCTTGTTAAGAAAAAAACATAAATGTAGTATAAAAATTCACACCTAAAAAAATCTTACATTCACAAAATTTAATTAAAATTTAGCAACAAAGCTTTTTATTAAATATTTTTCAATACTTTTTACTTTCTACAAATCTATTTCAACTTAAAAACAAATAACCTTCAACTCTATATAGCAATCCTTCCATATTTAAATTCAAAAATATTCTCAGTCAACGAGCTATAATTTTATTTTTTTCATAGTTTTTCAAAAAAAAAAACCGATGCTGAAAGAAATAAAATGAGATCTTTTGTATACACTATTTTCATTTCCGTTCTGCGTAACCCATTTCACGCAGAACGGAAATGAAATCGGGGTGCACTTGAAACACCGTTGGTTTTTCGTTGAATAAATTGCATTTTATTTATTTTTGTTTTAGTTTTTGTGTATTTTGAAAGTTAAAGATTTTATTTGTAAATTTAATTTAAAATAAAATGTAATATTTATTCATTGATTAGTATTTTTTACTTAATCGATGGGCTATGTCGTAAACACAAAAAGTTTTAAAAAATGTTTAAAATAATTTTATATACAACTATATATATTATCTATTTATGTATAACAAAACGTCACGTATCTCTGAACTATACTATTATACTATACTATTATATTAAACTATACTATCTTTGAAATTGGAAGTAAACACTCATATTCACAATATTTCATTGAAATCGATTAGCGACTTTGAAGACTACTGTATCTTCTGAGCAGAGAAACATGAGATATAATATATCAATACAAAATGGTGTTTCATATTGAGATCGAATTTTAGGTTGTCGAAATTGTTTCTAGTGACAATTATTCCGATATTTGAAAGTCGATTTATATTTAGAAAGCTCTTCTATTTTAACATGAACAGACTTAGTGCCACGTAATGAACCTCTGATATCATTGGATAACATTTTTTTTTTTTTTTGAAAATACAAAGTGAAACCGTTACAGGCATAAATAGGTGCAGATACTAACAACAGGTACTCTCTTGAAAATAATACTTAATTTTAAAAGCAAGCGAGATAAATGATTGTTTACTGTACTTTATCTACTCCAACCTGCGGACAAAGAGTTAGAATATTCCTGAGGTAAGACAAGCTTGTCGTAAGAGGCGATTAAAATCCCGGAGCTATTCCGATACTGTTTGGTGTGTAAATAGTTGTAAGTGATATAAGCTTACGACACCCGACTGGAGGTATATATCTGGTACCACGGGGGCCAAGTGCTCGCAGCTTCGAACTGAGCTGCGAGCATGGGGGTCGGGGGTCGAACTGACCAACTGAGATTGACAGTGTGGTAGTGGTTGTAGTAAATATTCAAACTTATGCGAAAAGTGTGATTGTACTTGATTTTGACTCCGCGTATTAAGATCAGCAAAGGTAGGACAGGTTCGACGTAGCCAAAGTGAAGTTATGCCAAACACATAATTTCAATTGGTGCCAACAAAATTTTCTTGGATTTTCCAATGGGGCGTTAGTCGGTGCATTATATTGATACTTTAGAATACTATGGTCTTAAGACTTTACTGGCAGATACCCACGCTAAACAAAACTGGATTCTATACTGTGTCCGTAGGGATTTCACAAATTCACTAGCTATCAATTGCACTTTTTGGGATTTAGTATCCACTAGCACCTGATTTTGGTCAGATAAAATTTACCAATTTTCGATAAACCAGTTCTGAACATACAAACTTGTTTCTTTGAGTACACCTGCTTATTTCTTTTCTCTATGCTATCATTTACAGCAAATGTTATATATGAATGTTAATATTTTTTAAGATTTTTGTAAAAAATATAATACAATAATTTCAGATTATTGAATTTGCTATTAGATAATATGAAGTCCCTAATTTTCTCATATAAACCCCAAACATTGAACAATTTGAAAGCCAAAAATAATAGAATTTTACCGTTTGAGATCCTCTACTGGTCCTAAATAGTACTTCCAGAGATTGATTTGAACCAGAAGACTAAAATTATATTAAAAAGTAAATAAGTATTTTCTCAGCACTTGTATATCTTAGAGAATGCCTTGCGATGTGATATGTAGATATATATAACATATTTATATATATAATATTTATAGATATATGTTTATATATATATAGATCCACTTATTTTGTGAATTTGATAAATTTGTCAATTATTGAAAATTAATCAAGGTTTGCAAATCTTGTGCAAATCTTGATAAATTCAAAGTCCAAGTGCCTAGCGCTTTTCACTACACTATAAAAACAGTTTTTATGTAATAGTTGGTCCATTATCCAAATGTGATCAAAACCACTTATCATTGACACTTAAATTATCTTCATCCTTGTGCTTATTAGGAGTGGATTTTATAACTTCACTTAGTCAAAGAAATACTACAAGTACCATAGTTTTAAGATCAACACTACGTTTTAATGGCAATTAGACTCTTATTAAGAAGTAGTTTTGATCTTCACTTCATTTTATTGCTTGTACATTTTTGCAAAGGACACTTTATTATCTCTGTGCCAATTGGGAATAAAAGTGAATACAGATATCTGCTATATTTTAAAGTACACTGTACAATTTTATTATCTAAAAGAAATACTGCCAATACGGGTTCTTTATTTATTCAATTAGGATTAAAACTATCTTTATTTGGCAATTTAACTATAATTATCCTTGCGTTCAGTTGGAGTTCAGAGCTAATAATAACCTAAAAAATCTGTTTTAATTACTGAAAATAAATAATTTAAAGCTATTCATTATAATAAAAATAATTAAATATAATTAAAACATTTTTCAATAATTATTTTATATTAAATGTGGTTCAGATTGTTACTTCAGTAATTTAATTAATACATAATTTGTATTTTTTTTTTGTATTATTTTTTAATGATTGAGTTTTAATCATTAAGAATAAGCTTCAAATATTTTATTGTCAGTCAATTAACGAAATTATGTAGATTTATTCATTGAAATAAAAATTAAATAGCGTTTAAATCTGTTTAAATAAAATTGCTGAAAATAAAAAATAAATAAAATTTATAACATGTCAACAATTTAAGTACTTTTTTCTGCATTTCTACAGTTTTCAGCAAATGCCACAAAAACCCTAAATCCTGTATCCTTATTTGCTTTTCATAGTAGGGAAATTTGCATAAAAATACAGCTTTGAATTGCATTCTGTCTACTTAAAATGCAAACGAGACTTACTTTAAACAACAAAATAAGAGAAATAATAAAAAAGGGTGTAGAGTGTATAAAAAATGAGACAAGGTAAAAATGGCAGCTCAAACATATCCTGAGGCGCACTTCAACACATGCAAACACAAAATGGTTTTGCAAAACAAAGGCGAACGTAAATTTTAAAAAACACAAAAATCTGAGCTGCCAGAACTGCGAGCAAAAGTGCAAAAATTGCAAAAATTGCAAATTCTGTGGAAAAATATTGAGAGAATATTAAAAAACTAAATGAAATGAACAAATATAAAATGTAGAAAATAGCGTATTTAAAGTACATATGGAAAAATAAATATTGAAGGGAAAACAATGCCAACCATAAATAGTGAAAAAATATGTGAATTTCTCAAAAGTTTGGCGAAATTAAAAAATTGAAGTTGAAAAGGAAAATTTAATAAGGAATTTTCAATAAAAATAAATATCCAGAATAAACTGTATTTAACATTCACATTTTATTTTATTTTTTGTTTAAGCTTAGTGCTTAAATTAAGTGCAAATTTCTTCAATCTATGATATATGGGAATATATTTTTTTTTATTTCTGCGGAAGTCTTAGCATGACCTCAGCGAACAAAAACACCTCTTAGACATCAATGAAGCATAAATTTATAAAAAACTAGTCCATTAGAGACAAATTACTTCGAGCTTTGTATAGTAAACAAAGAAGAGGAAAAGAAATTGAACCGCAGATACTTGGATATATTGGCGTACGCAGAAACTAATACGCAGACAAACTAGCTAGGAAAGGAGCAACACCGTTGATGGGGCCGGAAGCTTTCTGTGGACTAGGACATAGTACACTCCTTTCTCTCATAAAAATAAAGGAGAGCCAGAACAAAAAAGGGTTACTGGGATAATATACAAGGATTAACATAATCCAAACCACTGATTGCTACCTATAAAAATAAGAGGTAACAGGTTTGTATGAACCTATCAAAAGAACAACTTAGAAACATTACAGGAATACTAATAGAACGCTGTAAACTAAAATACCATCTAACGAGACTGGATGAAAACTGTAGATTTTACGAAGAGAATGAGAAGTCAACCACACATGTTGGCTTCTGGAAATGTATATTCTTACCGAAGAGGCAATAAAACTTTGTAAAGTAGGTTATACACTGCTTTTTATTGATGCAGTAGTGCTTAAAGGGACGTAGTTTAAACTCAGAAGGGGGAGCAATAAACCCAATGGTCGCAGTGCCGCATCCCTTAAGGATAATAATAATACGTTTTTCATAGCATTAAATTAAAGAAGCGATAAGTTTTGCGTGAGAGTGAAGATCGAATTGACTTCACATATTTAAATCAGAGGAGGTAAAATAAAATACCTGTAGCCATGGAAATCTATAACGCTTTCATTTTACAATACTGGTGAAGTACTAGACTTAGATAGCCAATGAGAAGAAGTCAATGAGACTAATTAAGATCTTTGCTTTATTTCAACAAATCGGACATTTCACATGTCGAAAATAATGGAGAGAATTGAGATCACCTGATTGTTGAGTCGACTTCACTGGACCATAATATGAAAATGTTGGATTATCCACTGCTCTCTACAATAATCTGATTGTTGAATCATGCATCATATGGTACATTGCTTTGTCTTCCTCTAATCAAAGCTGTTGCAAATTAATTATATTTAATTTGGGTAAAAAATAAATACTAATCGCACCTTTCCAAAAATTACTCCAATAACTTGGGTTAGTCACATCATCAACTTACAAAGTACATCAGAGACAACACTAATAAATGGCAAGCATAAGTTGTTGCCTGTGAAAGTCTTAAAACTTCGATTCGTCGAATTCATTGAGAGCGACGATAGAAATTGTATTATATATAAATCTCAGAATTTTATTTTAAAAAAAATCAACCAAAAACATATTATCAATAAACTCGTTTCTCATTAGCTTGAATTTAATGCACTCCAATGACAAACCTAAACCATTCTACAATCATATTAAAATTCAATTTTTATTAGAATTTGAATGGAATGATAAAAAATAAAGTCCTTTATATGTTTGATAAATGATTTAAATATAAGTATTAATACTATAAATAAATATTATAAAAAAACTAAATTGTGAGAACTTGAATAAGTGTCATTATACTCTAAACGCATCGAACATCTTTCAAATGTCCTATATATAGAGTACCAATTATAAAATTTTTATATGAAAACAAATTACAAACTTATATAGTTTATTCCGACATAATCAAATTTTCATTTCTGTTCATATATTCCATCAAAGTTTTATCATCCACACTTAACACTTATCAAAATAGCCAATTTTCTACACTAAACCTTTAATTGGCTCAAAAGAAATTAAAGAAAAAATTTTCGAAAAAATAATTCTAAAAATTTTTCAATTATTTTTAAACTTAAATGCTGCAAATTGATTGATTCCAAATTGATACCAGGCTTAATTGTGGGAAAACTTATTAAAATGTATCAAAATAACTGCTGCTTTGCTGGTGCACTTTTAATGTTGCAATCAATAACCATGCAATTTAAGTAAAATTTATTTGCACCACACATTGATGAATTGAGTTTTGTGGCATCAAATTTGAAGCAACGTGGAACGGCAAAAATGACTAAAATGTTTCTAACTAAAGTCCAAACGTACTTTGTTGGGTATGGAATGGATGCACATTTCAAAACAAATGAAAATACCAAATATTATTAAAAGTTTAGTTAGTTTAGTTTTAGTTAGTTTGGTATTGGAATTGTTCAAAGGATTCGCATAATTTAGCCGCTGTGGTCATAAACCGAAACTGCTCCATAATTCTTACGTAAATTCAAATTTGCACAATTAGTGACCTTCGGCACTGAGCACAGTTTTTAGATGTTGAAAAATTTCAGTCCATTCATTAGATACAAATGTGCAAAGCCTCTGGTGTCAAATACTCATTTTGGGGCTCGCTTAACGATTTTATATTTAATAACTTTTTGCAAACAAAATAGATGTTTAAAAAAATATTAAACAGAAATAAATTTAAACAAAAATTTATTACTTTTTGCACAAAAAAAATAACAAAAAATAAAATAGAAATAACGTTAAGTTTAATAAATAAACTTAAGAATTTAAGAAAAATTTAAATGAATTATGGGAAATGTGAACTTTGGTTCTTATTGAAGTTTTAATATCCGTCATAATGTTGACTATTAATTGACTGTTATTATTATTGATTATTATAATAAAAAATTTGTTACATTTTTCATTAGTATTGTAAATTTTTTTTAGATAACATCTCATTTATATTATATTTTTCAACTAGACATACGGCATATTACAAAAAAGATTTTTAAATTGTTTAACAAATATTGCCCACTTTTTCCTACTCCTTCATTGCAGAACTCACAGTCATTTTGAGGTAATTTTTTTGTCCGAAATAATATTATCTTCGAATTAACAGTTTTTTTATATTATTTGACAAATAAACACTAATTGCGTTGACATTTCTTTTTATATATAAAATATTACAATTAAACATAAAAATATAACTAATTAACTCAATTATTCTACAGCTAGTTTATGATTTCGTTCTAATCTAAACACAGCATTTCACAACAAATTAACAATACCCCAGAAAAATGTGGGAACATAAAAGTCAAATACGGCTTTGGGTTAGTTGGTTAAAGAGCGCTGACTCTGAGCTTCAAATTTCGCAGGGCACGAGTTCGATTCCTGCTACTTGCAATCTCAAAAAATTATATAGGAATAATTAAATACAAGAATTATTTCCAAGATCACTGATGATGGGTATTTGGCAATATTCGAAACAGCTGTATGGTCAGCCTAAAATTCAATGAATTAAAATAATATAAAAATGAATTTTTGTTGTTGTAGTTCACTACTTTTCGAAAAACCTCTTTATAAAATATTACTTTAAACACACTTTTAGTTTGGTCATAATGACGTATGTTTTAAAAAAATAATATAGCTTATTTAATATAACTAATGCAAAATATAAAAATAATTTCGTTTCAATACTTTATATAATACAATACTCTTTAAACAACTGAGTGAATATATTTAAATCAAACACTAAATTACAAGAAAAAGAGTGCAAAAATTGTTTATATACTTAAAGAACCTATTAAAATAAATAAAAGAACTTCACTTCCTTAAAGAAAGTGAATTTACTTCCTTGCTTGATTGACTAATTTAATTAAAAAACTCCTGATGAGATTTCTTCGACCATAATTAATTAACTTACATCTAAAGTAATACAAATAAGAAAAAATATATTTAAGTGAAGTGAAACCAAATGAGATTAAAGTCATAAGAAGGAGAAAGTAGTTAATAAAATCATATCTTCAATTAGATTTTGACGCCTCTGAAACCTTTACGAAGTATTATTCATATAAAAAAGTTATAAAAATATATTTTTCCCCTCGTAATACATTTTTGCAATTATTTTAATTAAAATGAATTTTGCAAAGCAATTTTTGCACATTTTATTCACGAACTCACGTTTACACTTAACCACTTAACCAACGGAATTGCGGTGCTACGGTACGTATGAGTAATATTTATTTATTGATGCAATCTCAATTAAACATAGTGGCAATAATTTTTATTTTTTTTCTTTTATTCCACTTTTAGAAAGTAATTTGTAAAGTTTTTACTTAGGTCATGATTACTCTGCAGTATATTGAATTAACCACTTATTGGCAGTATTTTATCTGATACTCACACATTAAGAAAATAACTGAATTCTGTTAAAACTACTGAATGAGCTCATTATTTTAATGCATTTTGCTAATTTTTTCTAAAGAAATGATATTAAAATTTAATGTAACACAGTGTAGCTTTTAACTTTAGTTAGTTAGAATTGACTTTACATTCATTTGATGTGAACTTGAACGTAGAGTAACATATTTTCATTGTACTTTAAATGCTTTGTTTGCCAATTAAAACGCGTGAACTCCTTTTATTGTTTGATTAACTTAAAAATTAAGTCAAGCATTGAGTTTGACTTTGTATTTTGTGAATATCTATGCACTCTTGCACATTTATATATATAAGTAATGTTAAGTGTATGTGCTCTCAACATCAAATGGTGTCAAAATATGCTGCAGGATAAATTCAAACAATTTAGGTATTTTCCGAGCAAGGAAAATGCACTTCACCTTTTAATTGGAAACAGTTTTCAAGTAGTTTTCAATAATTTAAGTGATTATCAAGGCATTGAAAAGTTTTAATTAAAAATGGAATGCAATTAAGATATGAGTTAAATTTGTAATAAAATAAATGATAATTATAATTTTACTTCCAATTTCATTTTATTTTATTTTTATTGGTGTAAGGTGAAGCTCTTTTAGACATCACTCTAAGCTTTATTTTTTTATTAAACAAGATAATAAATAGTTTGCTGAGTACAAAAATTATGAAATTTTATTCAAAAGAAAATATTTGATTAGAATATTTGATTAGAAGTTTGCTGAAGTAGTTATCATAATAATATGAACTATCGTACCAAAGAGAATAACTCACAATTATTCAAAATGTATTATACAGGGTGTTTTAATTTGTCTACTGCCTTTAAAAACTATTGAATGTATTTGTATGTACAATAAATACATATATCTGGTCAAAATTAGAGATTAGTATCTTATTGTGTATACCTTAGTTTATCTTCGGTGAGATCACAATTTTTTTCCTAGGCTAAGTTTACCTAGGCAGAAGACAGAAGTCTTACGGTCCACTGGAAGATGAGGATAACAGAAGACAGAAGAATTAATGACTAAGCTTAAGTTTAGTTTGGTTTGCAAGTTTAGCAGATTGTATCGACACAGAGCATTTCTAGGCTTAAGGATTCAAAGTGTCCGTACTTAATAACGTTTAACGTATGGAATGAATTTTTACTTGGAGAAATAAGAGCTCTCAAAGTTTAACGGTATAGAATGAATTTTTACTTGGAAAAATAAGTAAGGCTCATAGTGTTATAAATGAACAAAATATAAAATAGAACAAAGTTGCATTTATAAAAAATTTGGGTCGTCAAAAATGTACCATTTTTTGAACATGAGTACCAAACGAAAAAAAAGTACCAATTTTGGTACTAAAGTACCATAAGTGGCAACCGTGGTTGAGTCTTCAATTCGAAGGTTATTGACTTAAACAGGCTTTACTCTTATTAATTTTCAAGATTTTTTAAATGGTTCAATTTGATTCTTCTTATATCGTAATACCATGAAAAGGAGTTTAGACGAAAGTTAAGCACATTATTTCGTGTAAGCTTTATCGGAAAATGTTTTCATTTATGGCAAATTATAATTTTCTGTGTCAGCATTTACTAAACAAATTAACTTAAATAAATACCACACAGTTATTTCCCACATCTTTGCATGTGAAAAATAATTTTTTTTTAAAATTGTAGGGGCAAATTATTTTAGTTAACTTGATACAGTTTTACGATTAAAAAATATTTCTTTGTTATAAATATAATATTTGTGTTCGACAGACGACTAAAATATCATAGCGTTATATATATAATATAATTTTTTTTAATTTCTATGTAATACAAAAAAAAAGCTTTATTTAAAAATAAAGCTAACATAGTAATAAAAAAAAAATAATTATTCAGACAGTTCGGCACTTATAGCCATAAACTACTGATTTGTAAAATTTATATAATATTAAAAATGCTTGAAAATTGAACACTTAATGATTTCACATTTATGACACTTATTTGTGAAAATAAGCAAATATAATGAGAATTATAATTGTGTAGTATGTGTTTGAAAATTTTATTCACTAGTCCAACTATTTTAACTATTTAATTTTCATTCTTAAAAAATGTTTCTTTCTCTTCTTAATATTTGTGTTATGTGTTCCTCGATGGCGGCCTTGTGTACCAAAAAAGCCAACTTGAGCTCAAATAACGGCCCGTTGTGGTAACACAGGAATAGCGTTGGTGCATACATAAATAAGGTGATCAGTATACGACCAACTCTGAAAAAGGCTACGACTTCCCCATTTAGTTGAAGGAAAACCAACCCGACAATTCTATGAATCTGGCCAGATCCCTAACATTTTAGGATGACAGTTCTGTGAGATCGGTCTGTTGTTATTTTGGTTCCATAAGCTTTGCATGGCACAGTGGCAAGCTCGCTAATTTTGGGTTAGGGCTCTTGGCAACTAATTCTTACCACCGACATTGAGAAAAAAAAATCTAAAATCAACTATTGTTTTTATAGTTTGCTTTCAAAATCTATCTCTCTATGAACATTACAAATAACCTTCATGTGAATGTAAGGGAACTCTTTTAAATAAAAATCTAATTTTTTTGTTTTTTTATTAGTTAAAACAAATATTTTACTTGGTGTTCTACTTTAGCTACAATTTCGTAATAATTCATAACTCAAATAAAACTTAAATGTGTTTTATTTGCCCGGAACAAAGACGAAATTTGTGTACGAGTTGCAATTGTTTGCATGCTTGCGTAAATTTTCACGCTCATAATTCTTCATATGCCGATTAAAATATGTTTCAAACATTTGCAACAAAACTCACATACTCTCCCACACAAACACAAACATCACGTTTATAAATACTCATATTTCCACACAAACACATATGCAAACAAGCAGCCATATGCCATATTTCACCGGAATTTCTTGGCATACTTTTCCAAGTGGCAAAGAAAACTTTTTTCTTTTTTTTACTAATTTCTTTTGCCTTTCCTGCTTGTGCTCGTAATATGAAAACGGCACTTACATTTATATTTCTTTGCAAAGATGGCGATGTGTCGCATGCGTGTGTGTGCGTTTATGTGTTTATGTGTGTTTGTGTAATTCGCTATGCGTCCGTCGCTGTGCTTGTGTTGGTAGGTGGAATGGCAATTGTTTTTGTCATAACAAAAGTAGCTGCAAATTTATTGCAATCACACAGAACAAACAAAAGTTTTGTTCTTTTGTTGGTTTGCATACTTTCAGGAGTAAAGTTTTAATGACACTTGTGTGGCATTATAATAAATTATGATGCTGCCTGCCTCCTGTTTCCAGCCTCCAGCTAGTAGCTAGCTAGTAGCGAGCATTATTCCAAAAAGTAATGTGTTATGTATAAATTCTCAAGTTGAGTACTATAATTTTTTTATTTTGCTGATGAAAATTACTTTAAACATTCTTGCATAAATCAAGAAAAAAATTGAGTATGTGAAGCTACACACTTTTTAAGTTTTTGCCTGGTGTGCTGCACAATAATTTTGATGTTGTTGAGTGACTGGCACGGATTTTTAAAATAAATTTTCGAAAGACTGCTTTCGTTCCCATGTTACATATCATGGGTCGCTTGACATGGATATGTTAACATTTGACATGTACTTCTTTTAATTTTTTTGTTTTGTTAGTATAGCAAGGATATGCTTGCATCATGAGCATCTGTTGAAACATGCTGCACATTTTAAAATGATTAAAAATTATAAAACTACTTGTAAACTCAATTGGAACATGAAATTAATAAAGCTAAAATGAACTGGTGAAATTTGCAAAACAAAGTTATTTTACAGGTCGTAGTTGAGTAATGAATTATATACACATTAATTACAACTAAATGGTTGATGTTAAAATATATCACTAAAATTATGTGTTATGTTATGTTTGTTATTACTAAAATAATGTAAAATATAAAATATATCTTTTGATATATATAAACAATATAGTATATAAATATTATACCATATATTTTATATTATTGTACTATATTAGAGTATTAGCACATAGAAATGGTAATAGATTTATAAAATAGTATGTAAAGAGGTTTTCGAACAGAAGTGAAACCACAACGAAAATTTTTATTTTTTAAATTATTTTAATTAATTGAATTTTTGGCTGACCATATAGCTGTTTCGAGTATTGCCAAATACCCTTCATCACTGATCTTGGAAATAATTCTTATATTTAATTATTCGTAAATAATTATTTTTGAGACTGCAAGTACCAGGAATCGAACTCGGGTCCTGCAAATATGAAGCTCAGAATCAGCGCACCTTAACAACTGATCAAAGCCGTACTTGACATTTTTATGTTCGCATATTTTGCTGGAGTTTTGTTACTTTTGCTATGAAAGTTTTTATTAACAATTTTACTTGCTGTATTTATATTAGAACGAAATCATAAACCAGCTGTAAAATAGTATGTAGTATATTGTATATAATATAAATTGTATATTATAATATAGCATATAAATATTATATTATATATTGTATATTATTATCGTATACTATATTATAGTATTAGTGTATAGTAATAGTAATAGTATGGCATTATTATTACTATATTGTTATAGTTGTTTTAAGAACTATCCTAAGAATATTGTTCACATCGGCATCTCAATTTTGACATAAAATTTAATGTCAATTATCCATCTAGAAACACCTGACTGTCGGGGGCCTTTCATTAGGAGAGGGTCTAACCATTTTCACTTATGCCTTAAAAGCAACCAGTGCAGTTTTCACAGGACTTAATTAATCTATATATTAGACGCTTCCGGATCATTGTTCAGGTGAATGTGATTGTTATTAGGCAATATGTAGATTGTCTGGAAGTTAACAATATTTAATAGGAATATATACATATCCATGCCGTGAGAATAGATGGAGACACTTCAGCGAAAAGGACATTTGAAATGATAGTTGGACGAAAAAGGCGTAGATGTGTCTCCGATGGAGTGATCAGGTTAAAGTAACACTAACGGAAATTAATGTATGTGAGACTGGAGGAAGCGCAAACGCAGCAGAGGCATTTGGAGAAACAGGCTACAGTAGGCGAAACTTGGTTATGGCAATTTAAGTTAGTAATTTATATACACAGGCGGTCAAGCTTCTATGAACCTTATAAATTCAGCACTCACATCAAGGACGGTGTTTAATTGCTATACATTTTTCAAGGAGATCTTAATGCAGTTTAGCATCTCACAGGGTGCCTGGCTCAGAAGGCGTTCTCAAAAATAACAGCTGCAGTGATAAAACTGCAACAAAATGGCGACAAGAAACAAAAACCAAAATACTCCTCTAAGATACTCCTCTAAGTATCTTGATCAGTTCCAGGGTATCCCTTTAAAGTGCATTTTTTGCTTTGCTAACGGTTAAAGATGGTTTTTAAACCTTTGACTTCTGTTAAGTTACTCCGGTATAACTTAAACTGACCTGATTAATTTCTAATCATATAATAAAGAAAACAACATTAATTGAGAAACTCTTTTAAGTGTATTTTCTCTTGTATGTTCTTACATTAATATATCTTACTAATATCCTTCACAGTTATTCAATCCTTTCATTCTAGCTTGCAGTTGGTGGCTGCACACTTACATCATGCATTCTAAATATTTAATAACAATTATAAAAAGTCAATATTTTACATGACAGTAAAAATTGTTCTTTTCGACCTCATTTAAACGATATTAGAGATTTATACTTTTTTGGTTTTTGAACTATGAACCAAAAGCTAAGTGTTAAACTTTTGCTTGCATTTGCACTTGAAGTCATGGATGCGCAGCTGCGCTTCCTTGCATATCTGGACGTTCAATACAGACACAATATGGATGCGAAATAATGTTATAAACTAAACAAAAGTAAACTTCTTGAGTACGAAACACTCGTTCACACTTTAGAACAGTCTAACTAATGATATATTCAATATCCTTAGCAGCAACAACATGAAGTGTAGCAACTCTAACAATGGCCATGAATTTGGATAGATAGATAGATATTCCCCTATACTGATGCCGGTCAGTTACGCTTTATTTAACAATGACATCACTGACAGCAGAAACGAACTGCATAAGTCACTTTGCACCGAATGTCATTTGCAAGTGAGTACACCCCACCAAAAAAAAAAAAAGAACACTTCTTCATGCATACTCTTTGACATTACAGTGCTAATGTTTGTGTTAGCAGAGATTATTTCTGTTGTGTACGTGTGTATGAGTGTTTGTGTCTGTGTTTATGTTTGACTGTGAGTCCTTGTGAGCATGTGATATTATTCATGTTTGTATACTGGTAAGTTGCACTTGCTGTTGAATTATGTCTCGCATCCTTGACTAAATTTTGTTTGCTTTATTTTGCAGTTGGTATTATTGTTCTTGTTGTGTTGTTGTTGTTTTTGTTGTAAAGTTTTGTTTATTTTCTTTTTTAATGCTAACTTTTTTAAATCCATTTGACAAGCTTACAAACAAGTGCAGTTGTCGTATACAAAATTCTTATTTTTATTCAAGAGCTCAGACAAAGCAGCAAAACGAATGAATGAAAAATACTTTTCAAACAAACAAAATTAAGACGAATAAAGAAAAAATAATTGAATAAAAGTGAATTAAGTGAAAAACTGAGAAGGCGTACACCACAAAATAAAAATGATTTCAATTCACAACCACAAAAGTGAAGTCGTTTTCATTTTCCTTTACTGATTCTGCCATTTGAAATGAATGCGAAGTGCATAAATTCAGCAAATGTTTGTTTTTAAACAAAACAACTACAACAACAACAACAAAAACAACAATAATAAGGATAACAACTACAACGACTACTACCACAGCATAAAGAAAGATATATGCGATAAAACAAATTAATTATGGTCAACCATTTCTTCTCTTTCATTTTCTATTTAATTTTCTTATTCTACATTTTGATTTGGCAATGAATGCAACTTGAAATCATTTTTTTTTTATTATCCAACACTACTGACTCTACAATAGGGCGTTGTATAGTAGAAACGGGAAAGCGGGACACATAATCCCACGTGAATATTCTTGAACTCTGGTCCTCATAGATATTTGCAAACTAACCATTTGATAAGCTCAACAGTGCTTTTTTTGCCAAGTGTCCTATCTTCAAAAAGTTGACAGAAAATTATGATTTGTGTGAAAAATAAACAAGGATACTTACCACTTTTATACATCCTGTTGCACTGCATTATGATGTGCTTCAGTTATATTTGCTTGTCCGCTTGTTATTATAGCCGATTTGTTGTCGCACCGACAGAAATGCTGCTGTTGCTTCTTATATTATTAATGTTTTTGTTGATTTAGCATGTAAATCCGTTGTTTGCCACTACTTGTGTATAACAAGGATAAGCTGAAGGACATAGAGTGGACAATAATAATGCGCTTATATTGTTGTATACACTTTTGTTTATTTGCATGCTTATCTGTGGCTAAGTGGAGAAGTAGCTTTGATTAACTGAATTGGTTGAGTACAAATATTAAAGATACTTTAAAATTTTAAAAGAAATAATATAATTTTTATAATAAATATGATTTTGAAAAAAATTATAACGAAAGAAACTATTTTCTATATAGAAACTATTTTGTTAATTGAATGGTTTCTTTGAATAGTATTGAATTGCAACAACAAAATTTTATTATTTTTAATTAATCGAATTTCACGCTGACCATACAGCTGTTCCGAATTTTTTCAAATACTCATTATTAGTGGTCTTTTTGGAAATATTCCTTATATATAATAACGCACAAATGATTTCTTGGGACTGCAATTACCATGTGTCAAACACTTATCCTACGAAATTCGAAGCTCAGGGTCACTGATCATTGGGCACACAAATTACCAAAACTGCAAGTACGAAAATACAAGTCAAGTATTGCTTTGGGTTAACTAGCAAATGAACACTGACTTGAAGCTTCAAATTTGGCGGGGTATGACTTTAATTCTTGTTACTTGCATGCTTAAATTTTATTTTATAACAATTATTTACAATTGATTAAATACAAGAAGTAGTTCCAAAACTGGCTAGATGGTCGGCCAAAAATTTAATTCATTAAAATAATAAAAAATTTTTGTTGGTACAATTCATTAGTGTTTTAAAAAAATAAAACTGTTGTTGTTGGAATTTCAGTTAGTGCTATTGCGCACTTTTACTCTTTTGTGGCTGCGGGCTTATCCCTGCCCCATACTAAACTTTAACTATACTAGAATCATTTTCATTTATTTATGTTTTAACTGTTGACGGACCGTAGATCAGCATATCTTCCTGTGCGTCCTGAGGTGGACTTAAGGTTTGTTAGGGCGGGGTTGGGCAACGTATCAACATTTGTGAATAATTTTAGGGCTCTGTTCTTGATATATTTTTCACTGAGTCGATTCTTAGATCTCTGTGCATGTCTGTTGTTCTAATATACCAAGGAATCTAAATTAGTCTTCTTAAAGCCAGATTTTGTGCTATCTGTAATTGCTTTATGGCAGTATTTGAGGCTTTGCTGTAAGTCACACATCCGTACAGTAGCGCTGGCCTAATTATTTGAGTGTAGGTATAATAACTTTCTATTTGTGAGATTGAAGCGATTGTTATTAAACTCCGTCTTAAGTAGTTTTAGAATTTAAGAGCAACTATTCCATTTGCATTTCATGTGTTTATACCAATTAAGCCGTTTGTCAAAAGTGAGCCCTAGATATTTTATGCTTTTCTCCTACCTTATCTCCGTGCCACCGACGCTCACTGCTGGAGGACGTTGCCTTCGCTTTCATGTTATAAATATAGCCTTGGTTTTGTCGTTGTTAATTTTAATCTTCCATTTCTGAAAGTATTCCACCATGCGGTCTATATTTCTCTGTAAGGTGTTATTTACATTTATGACATCCCGGTCAGACTAGATCAAGTAGATCACTTATATTATATACAATAGTTTCTTTAAGTAAAATAGGCACTACCATCATAACTGACGTTAAAATGCAAATAAATTAGTTATAGTTATTTTTAATGGTTATATTTCAATACTATTCTTTTACACAAATTTTTGGTGCTATATACATTACTTTTATTACTGATTTGCTTTATACACATATGAAAATATTCATCACGACAATATAGAAACAAAATTATCCAATGATTGCTAATAGAAATAGAGATTAAGAGCTTGCCAAAGTCCTCCCGAGTTAATACCTAAATGGAGGATCTGTGGACTATTTTGCAAATGGCAGAGACGAACCATAGAGAACGTATGGACTTTTGCAGATATGATTACTTGGGAATATTCGTTCGTTCGTAAGCGTTCGCTTTAGTAATTCAACTCTCTTTTTGGTCATAACCAACAAACATATTGCATAGACAGTCGTATAACAATTGTCAAATTCCTACACTTATTACTATTTTGACCCGTTTTTTCCTACATTTAAAGGATATTTATTTTGTGTATATATGTCCTTATATAACTACATATATTTTTATGTTTTTGACTGAAAAACACTATTTTGACTAACGTGACAAGTCATACAAACCTCCTCATCGTGACTATATGTAAATTGAAATTTTTATCTTCCTGTCATGTTCTGTCAAATTTTTAGTATACATTGAAAACAACAATTTTAAATTTGACATTTCTTTCTGTATAACATAGCCCTTAAATATAAAATTTATTGATTTGTTTGTTGTTAATATAAACAATTTAACTGAAAAAAAGGCAAAGCGTTTGTAATATTTTTAAAGATCTTTTATTTGATTAATAGCATTTAAGAGCTTAATATATAATTTTCAAAGTATAGGAAACTTAAAATTACTCAAACCCTGACTTTTTCAAGAAGTGTGGTGAATAATAATTATTAGTCAGAATTTCTTTTAATATCAAAACAGCATTTAACAAGAAAATAACTTCTATGCATATTATTCCAGTCTCTTCTAGATTTTTGTTAAAAATTTGCATTTTTCAAAAAGTCAGTATTTTGTTAATTTTATCGTTAATTTGACATTTGATCGGTTCGTTTGTATTAATAAACAAATGAGTTTTTTAATTTTTTACTAAATGACAACCCTGTTTTTTACAGCAACGTTGCTAATTTGGAACCAGCGAGACTTCATAACCATATTTCAGGTAAGTGCCATCGTGAGAAATAATAATCATTGCAAGAACCGATTGTTTTTTTTATTCATAATATTTATTTTAACAGTAAATTATAAATTTTTGCAGTTGTAAACTGTAGAGAAGTGAATAATAGATATAATAACATAATTAAATATGATTTGAAGGAACAGCCTTTTATTTATTGCTATAAAAAGACAGGGCAAGAGCAGAAATCAAAATGGTGTAAAATTAGACTTTACTGAAAAATATACTAAATTTTTAGAAATATTGAGTTCGTATTCACATTTCTGTCAAAAATTGTTCATTGCTTGTTTTTTTGATTCGATTAATTGACATTTCAAAATAATTTACTTTGAACTCAGTTATCAATTTCATTCAACTAACATCGAATTTATTTTTCAGAACTAAACATTCTGGAATAGTATTTTGCAATTTTTAGTAATATTACAACGAATTATATAGGTATTCGACCTAATTATCATAATTACATCAATTTTAAGACTGAATATTTTGTAGAAAAACGTTCATTTGGACAGGTAAAAAATGGCGAACTTACAACCACTCTTGAAGTCCTCTGGTAAATCCAAAAAGAAGGTTACAAGCATCGATCTAAAGTCAACTGAATTTCGAAACGAAAAGTATCGAATGTGTATGCTTAAAAATTGCATGATGTCTGACTTTTATAAGTATCTCGGTCTTAAGGTCAAGGAAAAAAATGACTTCAGCAATATAAACAACTATGAAGAGGCAAATTCCAGCTTTACTTATACTGTGTACAGTCCACAGACAAGAGAATTTCATCACCGTTGGCATACTAATCGTGGAAGAATCATTGATTGCCTGACTTGTTACAATATCAGCGAACGTGTGGAACCATTTGCCAAGCACTACGAAAGAAATAATGAACGCACATATTTGGTGTTGACTGAAGACGAAAGGAAGAAACTCCTGATCGTTGAAAGTAAATGTGTAAGCACATTTGTGATGACTAAGGACAACATTGATAAAGGAAATATGGATTTCTTATCAGAGGCATCGACTGATGTACTACCATCTATGCTACGTTTACTATTTGTTAAGGCTAAGACTATACATATACAAGTTGCATACAATGTAAAAATCGAAAATCGCCTATATGTATTCGAAAGTACTGAGTTAGCAATAGAAAATCATTTTGATATAATCGAAAGTATTGATATGGTGTTTATGATGCTTTTAGAGACGGTCAAGATATTTATGGGTTCACTTGAATGCTCAGATATTGAAAACTTTAAGATTCAACGCATAAAAGTTAATATAAGAATGGAACGTTGGTTTTCTCAAAACGGTGTTAGAAAAATGACACTGCCCTTAAAGTATCGTATTAAAAATGTAGCATTTTATATCGATCCTGAGCAACTTAAATTGAAACATGAGAAGATGGAGAGTTGTGATATCGAGGCTATTACTTACGCTTATAAGAAGTACAAAGCTACTGGAAATAAAAGCTACTTGATGCGTATGAAAGGTGCAAATTTGTATTGTTTCCAGCTTTGCCAGACTTCTCAGGAAATATACACAGTACCCTTCTATCTCGCTCCACCTACAGGTAATAAAGAAAATCACAATTTCATAATTCTCGAAGATGTGGAAGGAAACTTTCAACATTTTATGGGGATTTTAAGCCCACAACACTTCGCTTATACTGAAGATCCGAAAGCTATTTTTATTTGCCCAAAATGTCAGGCAAATTACTCTGAATTGGTTAAGTTGGCTGTGCATCAAAGGTTGAAATGTGGTCACTTTTTTGAAATTTTTGAAGTGGACAATGATTACGCAGAGGACTATCCCAATAACTTCTCGATTGAAACCAGTGACGGCAAGTGGTTGCTTGCCGGTATAAGAGATGTGCCAACTTGATTATCAGATTAGCAGTTTAACACAAATATCAGATATAACATATATGCATACGATATATGTGCATATATTATTTTTCAAGTTCGTGTTGTTTCTAAATTGTATCATTCAGTTTCTTATTATAAAAGTTATAAAAAATATTATTGCAAAAATGTTTCAAAATTGTTAAATAAATGTTAAATTTGTTTAACTGAAAATACTTGTTTTATATTGATCTAGGAAATTCAAATTTTTAATTAACATTTGCACATAGTAAATTCTATGTATTCAAAAATATTATTAGCCCTACAGATATTTTCATTATAAACGGCAAGATTTGATTTGTTTCAAAATAACGATTATTTTAAAAAATATTTCATAACAATTATGTGTTCCACAATGTGCTATTTTGGACCATATACCTTAGGCCGCCAAAGGATTTAAGGGTATTGACTACAACAATTCTTCTCCAGGCATGTTTGGGGCGTTCTCTGCAGTTCCTGATTTGAGGAACGTTGATTTTAGCTTGCTCTCTCTCTCTTTCTCTGTTGAAGATGTGTTTCCTATTATTACTTCCTATTATTTCCTATTATTCTATTAATCTAATATTGAACATTACACAGTACTCTCATATTCAGAACTACATGAAAAGACCTGTATTATCTTCTGATATACATAGTTCCAAACATCATATTCAGTAGCATAAACTGGAATGTGTTAAGGAAAAATGATATACGATACTATAAAACATTTTTTTTGTCCAAGTCTTTTTTTGTCCAATTTTATAGAATAAATAATTAAGGACTGTAGTTTAATCGTGTGAAGTACTTAAGTAATTCATTTGCTCAATTTCATTTTAGTCATTCTAATTAGTATTGACAGCTATCATACTTTATTCTACCATTGAGCATAACTTTTCCTTTAATTTTTTTTTTCAAATATTTTAAAAAGTATTAAAGTTTTAAGATTTAAGTTCGTAGTACTAGAACACATGAACCAAACTACAACTAAATGCGTCAGTACGTTCACAATTTCAGAAGGGTTCGAAAAGTAATGAAGAAACAACAACAAAAATGTTAGTTGATTTATTAAAATTTCGCTGACCATACAATTCTGTTTCAAATATTGTAATAATTTCTTTTCGTCAGAAGACGAGTCATATTCCACAAAAAAAATTTGACAATTTTATTTTTCTATTATTATATAGTCGCTACCACTATAACTGCCGTTAAAATCCAATTTAATTAACTTATTATTTAATTATTATTTATTTATTTAATTAATTACTTGGTAGAGAGGTTTCGAACAGTAGTGAATTTCAACAACAAAAATTCATTCTATATCATTTTCATTAGTTGAATTTTTGACTGTTTCGAGTATTGTCAAATACAACATCATCAGTAGCCTTAGAATTATTTCTTATATTTTATTATTCATAAATAATTTTTTGAGCCTGCGAGTACCAAGAGTTGAACTCCTACCCTGCCAAATATGAAGCGCAGAGTCAGTGTTTATTAGCTAATTGGCCGACAGCAGTACTTGACTTAGACATATGTATGTTCGAAGTTGGAGATATAACGTGAAACCTGTTTAAATAATTACAGATAACTATGGTATAATATTGCTGCATTTCCTTTCTTTTTTAACATATAAGATTAAACATTTTTTACCAAAATTATAATAAATAAAAAGCATTTTTTTTGTGGCTTCAAAATTTAGTTATTTTGTTATTAATATAACTTACCAAAATCGCAATACTGCTAAGAATATATAAATACCACTTAAACTTACTAACAAAAGCATTTCTTTTACAATCACGTCGTAATGCACTAAGGATATAATAAGTATTTCAAGTATTTACTGTACTGTTTTATATTAAAAATTTATCAAAGTAATAAATTTTCTCAAAAATACTTTTCCACTCAATTGAAACAAAAATGCTTACAGACAAACTTTTGTTCCTTTGGTGCTCGTACTTGTCTTATTATTATTTTTGGTATTTATTTTTTCCAAAAGGGAATTTATAAATTTAAAGTAAAGTTTAAACTTGCGGGTACTCACAAAAGTGGAAAGAATATAACAACTTAAAATTGCAAAGAAGCAGCCATTGAACAGAACTGCAGTTTGGTCAACATGACGTATACTTAACGTGAACTGATTCTATGCGAGGAAACTAGAGTTGGAAGTAGCATAAGTAGAAGTATTATTGGCAGCATTAAGGACCGTCAAATATTGTTTGTAGCTGCAGGCAAAAAACACAAAATTTTCAAAAATAGTAGAGGTGGTCAAAAATGAAGTTGAATAAGTTCCCAATGAATTTGAGTTAGTTTTTCAGTGTTGGTACTTCTGAACTCGTAAAGGAACTCCATTTTGTGTGACCTGGAAAAGTCGTACGAAAAATGGGAGTTAAGCAAAGACAAATTCAATATAAGCAAATATAATATATTTTGATTTTTTTATTAAAATTTTACATTAAGTCTTGGACTTTATTATATATTTGTTTAATGGGTCGTATAACTGATCACACTTGAAAATTTTATTTATCTAAAGTTTTATATCTCTTTCATATTCTTGAATGCTCGTATGTGTTTTTGTTTCAACTATGTACTGATATCTTATATTTATTTTTTTCACTTTTAGTATTTTAAAAGTTGTTTTTTGTAAGTGTATGCAAACGCTAAAGCAGTCTAAATGGAATTGTGTACATTTGTGGTAACCATTTAATGGTCTAAGCCACCATCATCTCAGCCAAAGTTGATCTTACTTTATGGTTATACAACCAGCATGCTTAATCTTCTTAAAAGTTTGCCACATGTGCATTTCTTGTGGCAGGAATTTGGCCCTCAGAGTTCGGTTGCAAAAACTTCCAGAAGAAGAGGTAGTAAAGCGAAAGTAAAGTTGCAGTGTTTGTCTAAAAGTAGCATGAGAAAGGAGCATATGTTGTGCATTGAGCACCTGAAAAAATGGAAAAATGGTTTATTTTTTGTAAAGCACATTATTAACTGAATGGTACCTGCGAGAATCTGACAACTGAGCAGCATGAGGTGTAGTTTTTGTTTAAGCAATTTTGAACTTTATAGTTACAACTTTTTTTAATATTTCATATTAATTTGTTTATAGAAGGCGAATAGTTTAATAAATAGTTTAGACACAACATAAGATATACCTAAAGCAAAGACATCTTACTTAAGTTATTGCTTAAGTCTTACTATTCCCTTGACAGTCATTTATTATTTTAATGTAATAATAATTATGATATGACATAATTATTCTCTTCGTGATTTAACTTTAAAATGCCAGTCGTTAACCTTAAAAGTCATTTTTAAGAAGAAGCAAATGCTTGACTTGTGAATGAGTCGCTTTTTGTGTCTTCAAATTGCTTTCACCCGAACTATGTCTGCACTGTCATTGTACAGAAATATGCTTACTACAGTAGTTGCAAAAGAAGTACCAGGAATGTGAAGTTATTAAATCATTTATGATACATGTTATTCCCCTGGTACTCGTACTTGCACTTACAGTTTTAGTTGCACTTGCGGTATTAGAGTATCTTTACCACTCTTTGGCTTCTTTTGCACTTTAACTTTTTTGTGAGAAGTGAACAGAAAACCCATTCCACAGCTTAAATATTTCATTTTTTTCTTCTGCAGCATATAACTTAAGTCTCTTCTATGCTTTATTATATATATATATATATATATGCTGTGTTGGTACTTAAGTGTTGCACTATTATCTTGACATAGTGGTAATACAAAGCGTTGCGCATTGTAAGAAAGATGTTTTTGGCGGTCTTGAACAATTTCTAAAGCTTCAAATTAAGTTATTTTTTATTTATTCATTTTCTTAAATATTACAAAACTTATGCCTAATGGAAGTATAATCAGACTCAAAAATGCATTTAATATTTAAATGAACTTTGAAATATGTTAATAAATTTTAAGATATTCATAATTTTTTATAAACTCTACAGTTATTATTGAAACTGCTAATGCTCTAAATTTGCTCCTTGTCTTGGAGAACTTCATTGGTTTGTGATAGTGAAAGGAGGACTGCACGTTCATAATAAACAACAGCATTATATCTTTGGTCCGGTTAATCCAATTTCAGTTGAAATTTTAGTAATCAATTGAGGTTAAACCTTCATAAACCTTTTGTGCTAGAAATTTCACAAAGCCAGGCTCTGAGAAGGCTTTTCAAAGTTCCATGGTAAATTAGGACGAATGACATCCTCAGGGTCATCAAGATTGATGCCATCAAAAAGTACATAAAGGATAGAGCCCTGAAATTATTTGCGAAAACTGACAGACTTACCAACACTGCGTTATCAAATCTTAGAATGGTTACAGGCTCTTCGGGGAGGTATGCAGATCTGAGGTCAATTATTCCTTAGTCTAATGAAGTGATAAATAATAATCTAGTCAAGAAGAAGAAACTTCGAGTTAAAAAAGAGTATAGGTGTTTGAGTGCACTAGCTCAAAACAGCTTTAACATAATATTAATAATAGCATTTATAGCTCCTACACATGTTTATTAATATTATGTTGCTCTAGAATACTAACTATCAACAGAGACCTTAATTTCATTATATTTCAATAACTACTTAGAATGAACTGCAATGCAAATAACATAAAATGATCGAAACACATTCGCTCTACGGAGTTTGAAAGAACTTTCCTTTCCTATTCCTTTTAGTTCCTGGGACACTTTCATATGTTCAGATATCCAAACAAAGTTGAGCCAGGAAAGCCTGCTGACACGAGATAAAAATGATCTATTTTGTTTTATTTATTTATTGTAGTCAAAAGAATTACTTTTCATCACTCTAAGATACATATCCTACAATACAATTTGGTAGTATGCTTATGTATGAATAAATTCATTCTACAAAATGGTTCGTTACTGAAAAATTTATAACTTTTCTTATTTATATTTTTTATATATTACATTAAAAAGTCAGTAATTAATTTAAAAATAGGTGTACTTAACATCATGGCAAGTAATACTTACGATATGTTGTTTTCTTGACAGAAGGCAATATTATTCTTTACTTGCCATCGTAAATTACTATATCTACTTTATAATGTTATGTCTTCTGAAAGACTAATTATTCATTTCTTCTAACATTAAAATATTTTAAATTTAAATATAAAAAGATGTAATTTTTATTTCCTTTACAACAAGGACTTACATGTAAAAATTCTTATATATATTTGCATATATTTTTTAAGTCTTTAATGTGATAAATTTTTACGTCGCTAAGATATATTGTACCATCAGTACTAAATAACATTAACATTAAATTGCAGTAAATTAATAAAGGAATATAAATTTTAGCATTAAAATGTCCTTAATTTAGGAGTATAATCATTACGCTGAAGCACATTCTCTGCAGCAACATTTCAGAATATGGCAGACATATCCTTAAAAAAGTCTCTGAAAATGTTGTGTATGCTGCATATAATATGCGCCTTAATGGGCGTAAGTACTTTTAAATGTAATTTTGGGTAATAAAACACAAATTTGTCATAAAAATCTTTTGCGCAATTTAACAAAATATTTTGATGAAAAACAGCTTCAGCTTAACAAACAAAAAAAAACATAAATGATTAAAATAAATTATTCAAGCAATCCCGTCCCTACATTAATGCAACATTAAAACCTATGAGATTTAAAATTTTTACTTTAAAGTATATAGTAAAGATATTATTCATTATAAAAATAGCATTTAAAAGTTCAGATTGTATCTGTTTTCAATATTTTGTAACAGTTAATATTTAAATTATGTATTTAATTACAGAATTTGGTTATAAAATGCTGGTTAGGTCACAATATAATATAATAAAACTATTTAAACAACTATATTTGTATTCATTTTAAAATAGACTGAAGACTGGCTTTTAAACTTAAAGTATAGATACTTAAGATATATTGTGAAATTATTTTAATCATAGTCTTCAACTACAGTAACAAACACTTAACTGCATTATAATTATTAATGCAAATATTCATCTATAAGAAGTACTTCTGGCATCATATACTAGATGCTCCATACTAATGCAATATAAATATAAAAGGCAATTTTTTGATTCAACACATGAAAATTGGTATTGGAGAGGAGTTATCCATTTTCAATAGCAACCTAGATATGAAGTGTTGAATAAGGATTCTTTGAAAAATCTATTAAGCATAGAATTAAAGTACTAAAAGAGTGTGTTTGGAATATTTTTCCTAATGCTTTTAATGTCTCTAACACCCTGGGTATGCTTTTCAGGGCATTAGAGTCAGGTCTACAATGCACTCGTTGCTATAGTGATCCCTAAGTGTTGGATATTGATCACTAAAATTATCATTTGAATTTTAAACAGTTTAGTGACACTTTGATACTTGAGTGTAGTGTATTTCAAGTATTTTTGTTGTATGTTCAACTCAAGCTTTAAACAATTTTTTTTAACCACCGGACATCATCTCATGTGTTACGGAACGCATAAAGCGTTCGGAGAAGCAAACGTATCGGTTTAGTGTCATCTTTTTTTTTTTCAAATAATCACTTTTTAATTGCTTTAACAGTAACAAAATCTTAATAGCTTAAATCAGGGCTGTCCAGACCAAATAAGATTGCAGGCCAATACAAATCACTAAATAGGTTGGAGGGCCGCAGAATTTCACCAAAAGAAAATACGGCGATATTATTAATTTTAGTTTTACTAATTCTTCATTAATTTATCTTTTACGAATAAAAAATATTTTAAAAATAAAATTATGGAATGTCAACAAAATATAACAAAGAAAAATTTGCCGAAGTGTTGTAGAGTAAAACCATGTCGGTTTGGTCGTACTTTGGACAGCCCTAGCTTAACTGATTGAATATTTATCAATTCAACACATGTTTTTGGTCATTCAACCTTGTGAAAATTTAGTATATACCCAAAATCGGTCCAATAATAATAACATTCAATGTGAGTTTCACAGCCAAATTTGTGTCCATCATCTTACACACGCAGATTAGGTAATATGTGCCGAACACCGCTGTTATAAATTTAATAGTGTTGTTTATATAAAATTTCTTTTAAGTTCTGTTTATTTCTTCCGACAAGATCTTCTCAATATTACTGTCCTAAATTTATTAGACTTCATTTATACTTAATTTCTAATCGTTGTTTGTAACAATCCAATTTTTAAAATATGTGACTCATATTTTCAACATACATTTCTGCTGGAATATGTACAAATATTACACTTTTTTTAAGATAGTGCAGTTTTGAATAAGTGTGAGTATCCATAGTTCCAAATGTTTTCCAAATTCTAGTCGTGCTAAGATTTAGAACAGTGTACTTTGTCGTTTTTGATACAACATGTCCATCTGTCCAGCTGTATGCGCGTTTAATTTATTTTTTATTGTTCCCATATGTATAGGCAACCTGAGATTTGTTCCAACTCCGAAAACTGGTGAATATATACCTATAATAGGCCTTTTCTTTTGTAAGCATATCACAAGAGAACAACCGCTTATTTTAAAAATAACATTTGAAACAACAACACTGCTGGCTTATTTATTCCAACCTTTTTGAAACCGCTTAACTAATATGCATCTCAAACCGCCTGGTTACCAAGATTGAAAATTCGCCTATTGTGAACAATTTTTAGAATTTCATACAAAATTTTCAGTTAACAAATATTTGACAAATAACACTTAAGTCTTTTTAATTTTCTACTTT
>NC_051846.1:168546257-168551682 GCF_002237135.1 Teleopsis dalmanni | reverse complement strand
TAGATAGGTCCAAATTACCAAAAACAATTTAAAAAAATTCAGTAGAAGCTGCTACTTCTAAAGTTTTATCATTTACAACGTATCATTAGATAGTTCGAAATGACCAGAAACAAGCCACCATTGCTTATAATCATAAAACTGCTACAAAATCAATGTTTCTATGAAAAGCTTAAAGTGGTACAAAGATATATATTTCAGAAGGTTCTAGTGCATATGACTGAAAAATATATGGTGGAGTACGTTTTAAGAAATATTTTAATTCTTATAATTAAAGAAAAAAATTTCGTAATGAAGTATAATTTTTTAACTTAAATACAAAGTTTTTATATTAACACAACTAATTTTCTTCTTCATTCATTATATACTGGTACAGATGTCGCGTAACAATTGGCGCATTCGATCCCTCTTCGACTTCAGCTATCTTATGTCGCAAGTACTACAGATTACTAAATGCAGCAATCACTGGTAACTCTACTTACACCAAACACCTCTTTTAATTTAGCCGTACTAACAAGGATAACGACAGCAAGTTCCCGTTGTAAAATTCCGAGTAGAATGTTCTCCAGGTAAGGCATGCCTATCGTAAGATCCAACTAAAATCCAGTAGCACCACACGATACTGCTTGGAGTATAACAAACAGTGAGTGAGTTTTACTTGCGACATATGACAAACAGTGTAATCTTGATACTACATGGGTCAAAGTCTACAGTTTCAGCTATGCTGACCAATTGAGATCGATTCCTTTAAGGGGAGTATCGTAATAGCTGTCGTTAGGCTTATAAAATAACTATATTCAATAATTTTATTTAAAATAGAGTTGCATTATCCAAAACGGGTTCTGTGACCCAAACAACAGGTTTGAAATGGAACGAAGATAAGCTGCCATTTCAAGGAGGAACCTATATCAAAACATATAGTTGCATTATTATAAGCACCGCGTTTTGCTTAATCATATATTGGACATAAGTTTTGAGTTTTGATAAGTTGTAAACAAAACTTCATCTTAAGTACATTTTCAATAGAAAAAATATTTAATTTTTATGAAAACTTTCAAAAATGATTTATTTAAAAAAGTAATAAATATTAATTCTAAATTTTTTATACGAATTTTTTGCGAGGGTAGAATCAAATGTTATTTATTTTTGAAATGTATTAATATTAAATGAAAATATTAAAGTAAAAATTACTTACCTTGCTACGTTGAACATTTTTACTTTAATTTAAATGTTTAGAAAATAAATAAAAATAGGAACACATTTTTTTCACACACATTAAAAAATTAATCAATATTAAATTAATTCAAATCACAATATTATAAACTTTTCTATCTAAACATAAGCCTTAACTTTTATTACAACAAAAACTTCACACGTCGATTTCAATAATACAAAATAATGATTTAAATTCCTTTCCCACCCACTCTTCTTCGTATTCGATCGTATAAAAAGCAACTGTGATAAATCTATGCTGTTTTCTAATGTCTACTGCGCTGCTTGCGTAGCCCCAGCGTCACATTAACTGCAATTTGAGTTTTTTTTTGTTTCTGTTTTTGTTTTTCGTCCATATACACTTCGAATACTTATTGTTTTTTTTTCGTTTTGCAAAAACATTTTAGTAACTTTATTTGTTTAATTTTTGTAAAATTTTTAAATTATTAATTCAATAATAAATATTGTATATTCTATATATTTACACACATAAAATAAACTAGGTACATATGCTCCAGGAATTTATAAATTAAAATGTGAAAGTATTTTCTATTATTTTTTACGGTGTATTTACGTAACGGAATTTTCCATTAAAGTTCACTAAGCACTTAAAAATTAATAATAGAGAATTAGGCTCATGCAAGCAACTTTTTCTACTGTAAAACATGTATAATTTTATATTTTATTTGTTTAAATACTTTTTATTTACTTTTTAATAAATTAATATCACACACTTTAATTAATAAAACAAACTCTTTTCCGATACCGAACCGATTAAAGCCGCGACCTAAATCAAACTGTTCTTTCAGACTGTTCTGTTCTCTCATTTTTTATTTCAAACTGTTCTCATTTTTTTTTTGACTTATTAACGGATCCTTCTTGCTTACTGAGAATGAAAATTTTCGTCGACGTCATAGATTTGACCAAATCATAATGAAATTTTAATGATTATTTTTTTATTCATATTATTTATTTATATATTTATTTAAATAATTTTGTTTATTTATTTATTTATTTTTTCTTTTAATATTTATTTATTCATATGCAAATTTTATTATTTATTTATTTAACCGTTTATTTATTTAGCATATTCACTGATTTATTTAAATTTATTTTTTATATATATATTCATTTATTTTTAATTTTATCTGTATTGTTATTTAATTATTTGCAAATTTTATAAAATATTTGCCAACATATTTATTTATTTGTTTAAATTTATTTAATTATTTACTGATTTATTTAAATTTATTTATATATTGTTATATTTATATATTGTTTATATTAATATATATATATTAATATATATATATTAATATATATATTAAATTATGTATATATATGTTATATATTGTACCTATAATCCCATTATAACGATATGTGAAATCGTATATTATCATATTCAACATATATTAGGTTATGTTCTAATAATATCAACTTACTGTAGTGGTACTCGGATAGTATCAAAAAACATTAAAAATAATTTTTTAACGGGTTTGAGTGTCTCATGTATTCCTTAAATGCTGCGTGTAAGAGAAAACCATTTCTTTAATTTAAATATACCTATTAATATCTGAAGTTAAATATTTAGTGGACATCATACGAGTATTATACTATCTTGCTTGGGTCTTGAAGAACAAATGCATAAATGCACTTTGCATAAGATTATCGAAATAGATTGAATTATTAAAAATATTAAATACTAATATATTATTATGTTATATACAATATTATTATAATAAAATAATATTGTACTTTGCATTCTCTTAGCCATCGACACACATTACAAAAACATTATAAACACACTCAACGCACAAGCAGCACACGTAAAAACATGAAAGTCACATAACAATTCTCATGCAGTTTAATTAGTTGTGGTTATTTAAACACTAAAAACCTAGAAATATTTTGTCAATTTTAATGTATCAAATATATAAAATTTTAATTTGCAGTTGAAGTATATACAGTTGCAACTTTTATTCGTGTTTATCTAGATATTATTTACGCCTTATGCAAACCTATAATAACCTAATCAATAGCTCCAAAGCCGAATTAATAATTTGGTAAAAATGTTATGGGTTTATGCAATTGCAGTTATGAGGTCGTTAGTTTTGAACCAGTTTTATAGATTAAATTTGAATTATAGCATTGGATTTGAAATCATTTGACTGTCACATCAATGCAAAAACAATTTGATTGAATATTGGTTCTACAAATCTGTATAGTATATGTATAGGATATATGCTATGTCTTGTAATACGTTTTAGCCATGTGTAAACTATGTACACTCAAAAGAATAATTTAGTTGATTTAAGAAGATTTCAACTAAATTTGAGGCAACATTATAATTCGACGCATCAAGTTGGTTCAACCATATCACATATTAGTTTTCAATCTGCTTTACCACGTAAGCTAAAATTTCTCTAACCAAATGATCGGATCGATTGGACTGTTATGTGGTTAGAGTATATTTTTCTGAGGGTATACATAAGTTTTATTTTAGTGAAGTATAAAAATCCCTAAAAATCAGGATTATTCAGTTTTTATCCAACAGATAGAAACAAGCTACGACATCAAAATAGTACAATAATTCTCAAGCACTTGAATTATAATAATGCTTAAAATTGGTGAAGTCTCGACAATAAAAGTTGTCAAATGTAAATTATATTAATATAAAAAAGAAATCCCAGGCTGTATATCCGTTTCGTATACGTTTGTAGTCTTTATTTTCACGAGAAAACAAATATGATTTTAATATGAACTATTTATATCCACATTCAAAGTACTACTGATAAAATTGTTATAAGTCAACTTTTTAATAGGGAGTGAAAAGTGATTGATTTTAAACTTTTGGTTGTAAGGGAACCTACATTCTTTGGAGTTCATATGTAAATTTTCGATCAGCAGTTTTTTTAACACAGCATTCAAATTTTTCAAAACTGTACCGGCATAAAATCCCAAAAGACTGTTTCTTTAATTTAGGCAGATTTATATACAAAATTTAGAATAAATGCATTAGAAAATCTCGGATTCCTAAACAGCAGCTAATGTATGTTAGTCTGAAACCATAAGGTAATAGCGTAAATTTAACATTTCACAGTTGTCGTTCCACGATACATGTGAAGACGGTATAAAAACATGCTCTCTACATAAATCTTATTTAACTTCGATCTTAATGTACTGGTGATCCTTGTGTAACACACTTTATATCTAAATTAAATCAGATACAATACCGATAATATGCTCAAGTAACTGAGATGATTTGGAGTTTATCACCTAGAACTTGTAATATTCGGATCATCTTCATCTAAATCACCTTCAATGGAGAACTGTATTGAATATAATACAGTTCTCCATTGAAGGTGATTTAGATGAAGATGATCCGAATATTACAAAAACGTTTAGTGCATAAAACTCAAAATCATCTTCAGTTACTTGAGCACTACTATTATCGGTATTGTAACTATAATTAATTTTAGATATAAAAGTGTGAACAAGATCACCAGTTGCTAAGAACAAATTCAATAACTCAAACTGGCAGTTCTCTCTTATATATTATATATAAATTATTTCGAGATTTAATATTACCTATTTTCTGTTTACCCAGATGTAATACTATCTTTTGAGGAGATTACCCAGATATAATATTATAAGTCCATGAGTTTAAACAGATTTGACCAACTGCTTCCGGCCGTGCCTATATATTGTCTTCTTACGCTACTTTTATGCAGTTTGCTTGATATTCGCATTGCAACAACAAAGCTCGGCTATAGTTTGGCAAAAGTGAGAGAAAAACTTTAAAAAGAATTTATTCAACAAATTATGTTGGAAAATTTCGATCCGGGAGGATGGAGGCTGGTTTTACCACAATATATATTCAATACATATGCAGTACTTTGTCGGTGGCGAAAGATATTCAACAGATATTTAAAATTAATAGTTCAGTATAGAAAAACCTTATTTGAACATTATACTTTCACCAATGGTAATGATAATAGTAAATATTATGATACTTAATATATTAGACTATTACCTTCATGATCCATCAATTTAGTAGTACTTAAGTTTCGTTGATATGAGCATTCCCTTTGCTTTCAAAAAAAAAAATTTAAAACTCATAAATAAAAATATCGAATATTCGCATATATGTTAGACAAATTTTACCAATAGTTAATTATATTTATTCAATTGAATTTAAAATTACAAATTTACAGAT
>NC_051846.1:168538152-168546157 GCF_002237135.1 Teleopsis dalmanni | reverse complement strand
TTTAAATGTAGGAAAAAACGGGTCAAAATAGTAATAAGTGTAGGAATTTGACAATTGTTATACGACTGTCTATGCAATATGTTTGTTGGTTATGACCAAAAAGAGAGTTGAATTACTAAAGCGAACGCTTACGAACGAACGAATATTCCCAAGTAATCATATCTGCAAAAGTCCATACGTTCTCTATGGTTCGTCTCTGCCATTTGCAAAATAGTCCACAGATCCTCCATTTAGGTATTAACTCGGGAGGACTTTGGCAAGCTCTTAATCTCTATTTCTATTAGCAATCATTGGATAATTTTGTTTCTATATTGTCGTGATGAATATTTTCATATGTGTATAAAGCAAATCAGTAATAAAAGTAATGTATATAGCACCAAAAATTTGTGTAAAAGAATAGTATTGAAATATAACCATTAAAAATAACTATAACTAATTTATTTGCATTTTAACGTCAGTTATGATGGTAGTGCCTATTTTACTTAAAGAAACTATTGTATATAATATAAGTGATCTACTTGATCTAGTCTGACCGGGATGTCATAAATGTAAATAACACCTTACAGAGAAATATAGACCGCATGGTGGAATACTTTCAGAAATGGAAGATTAAAATTAACAACGACAAAACCAAGGCTATATTTATAACATGAAAGCGAAGGCAACGTCCTCCAGCAGTGAGCGTCGGTGGCACGGAGATAAGGTAGGAGAAAAGCATAAAATATCTAGGGCTCACTTTTGACAAACGGCTTAATTGGTATAAACACATGAAATGCAAATGGAATAGTTGCTCTTAAATTCTAAAACTACTTAAGACGGAGTTTAATAACAATCGCTTCAATCTCACAAATAGAAAGTTATTATACCTACACTCAAATAATTAGGCCAGCGCTACTGTACGGATGTGTGACTTACAGCAAAGCCTCAAATACTGCCATAAAGCAATTACAGATAGCACAAAATCTGGCTTTAAGAAGACTAATTTAGATTCCTTGGTATATTAGAACAACAGACATGCACAGAGATCTAAGAATCGACTCAGTGAAAAATATATCAAGAACAGAGCCCTAAAATTATTCACAAATGTTGATACGTTGCCCAACCCCGCCCTAACAAACCTTAAGTCCACCTCAGGACGCACAGGAAGATATGCTGATCTACGGTCCGTCAACAGTTAAAACATAAATAAATGAAAATGATTCTAGTATAGTTAAAGTTTAGTATGGGGCAGGGATAAGCCCGCAGCCACAAAAGAGTAAAAGTGCGCAATAGCACTAACTGAAATTCCAACAACAACAGTTTTATTTTTTTAAAACACTAATGAATTGTACCAACAAAAATTTTTTATTATTTTAATGAATTAAATTTTTGGCCGACCATCTAGCCAGTTTTGGAACTACTTCTTGTATTTAATCAATTGTAAATAATTGTTATAAAATAAAATTTAAGCATGCAAGTAACAAGAATTAAAGTCATACCCCGCCAAATTTGAAGCTTCAAGTCAGTGTTCATTTGCTAGTTAACCCAAAGCAATACTTGACTTGTATTTTCGTACTTGCAGTTTTGGTAATTTGTGTGCCCAATGATCAGTGACCCTGAGCTTCGAATTTCGTAGGATAAGTGTTTGACACATGGTAATTGCAGTCCCAAGAAATCATTTGTGCGTTATTATATATAAGGAATATTTCCAAAAAGACCACTAATAATGAGTATTTGAAAAAATTCGGAACAGCTGTATGGTCAGCGTGAAATTCGATTAATTAAAAATAATAAAATTTTGTTGTTGCAATTCAATACTATTCAAAGAAACCATTCAATTAACAAAATAGTTTCTATATAGAAAATAGTTTCTTTCGTTATAATTTTTTTCAAAATCATATTTATTATAAAAATTATATTATTTCTTTTAAAATTTTAAAGTATCTTTAATATTTGTACTCAACCAATTCAGTTAATCAAAGCTACTTCTCCACTTAGCCACAGATAAGCATGCAAATAAACAAAAGTGTATACAACAATATAAGCGCATTATTATTGTCCACTCTATGTCCTTCAGCTTATCCTTGTTATACACAAGTAGTGGCAAACAACGGATTTACATGCTAAATCAACAAAAACATTAATAATATAAGAAGCAACAGCAGCATTTCTGTCGGTGCGACAACAAATCGGCTATAATAACAAGCGGACAAGCAAATATAACTGAAGCACATCATAATGCAGTGCAACAGGATGTATAAAAGTGGTAAGTATCCTTGTTTATTTTTCACACAAATCATAATTTTCTGTCAACTTTTTGAAGATAGGACACTTGGCAAAAAAAGCACTGTTGAGCTTATCAAATGGTTAGTTTGCAAATATCTATGAGGACCAGAGTTCAAGAATATTCACGTGGGATTATGTGTCCCGCTTTCCCGTTTCTACTATACAACGCCCTATTGTAGAGTCAGTAGTGTTGGATAATAAAAAAAAAATGATTTCAAGTTGCATTCATTGCCAAATCAAAATGTAGAATAAGAAAATTAAATAGAAAATGAAAGAGAAGAAATGGTTGACCATAATTAATTTGTTTTATCGCATATATCTTTCTTTATGCTGTGGTAGTAGTCGTTGTAGTTGTTATCCTTATTATTGTTGTTTTTGTTGTTGTTGTTGTAGTTGTTTTGTTTAAAAACAAACATTTGCTGAATTTATGCACTTCGCATTCATTTCAAATGGCAGAATCAGTAAAGGAAAATGAAAACGACTTCACTTTTGTGGTTGTGAATTGAAATCATTTTTATTTTGTGGTGTACGCCTTCTCAGTTTTTCACTTAATTCACTTTTATTCAATTATTTTTTCTTTATTCGTCTTAATTTTGTTTGTTTGAAAAGTATTTTTCATTCATTCGTTTTGCTGCTTTGTCTGAGCTCTTGAATAAAAATAAGAATTTTGTATACGACAACTGCACTTGTTTGTAAGCTTGTCAAATGGATTTAAAAAAGTTAGCATTAAAAAAGAAAATAAACAAAACTTTACAACAAAAACAACAACAACACGAACAAGAACAATAATACCAACTGCAAAATAAAGCAAACAAAATTTAGTCAAGGATGCGAGACATAATTCAACAGCAAGTGCAACTTACCAGTATACAAACATGAATAATATCACATGCTCACAAGGACTCACAGTCAAACATAAACACAGATACAAACACACATACACACGTACACAACAGAAATAATCTCTGCTAACACAAACATTAGCACTGTAATGTCAAAGAGTATGCATGAAGAAGTGTTCTCTTTTTTTTTTTTTGGTGGGGTGTACTCACTTGCAAATGACATTCGGTGCAAAGTGACTTATGCAGTTCGTTTGTGCTGTCAGTGATGTCATTGTTAAATAAAGCGTAACTGACCGGCATCAGTATAGGGGAATATCTATCTATCTATCCATATTCATGGCCATTCTTGGAGTTGCTACACTTCATGTTGTTGCTGCTAAGGATATTGAATATATCATTAGTTAGACTGTTCTAAAGTGTGAACGAGTGCTTCGTATTCAAGAAGTTTACTTTTGTTTAGTTTATAACATTATTTCGCATCCATATTGTGTCTGTATTGAACGTCCAGATATGCAAGGAAGCGCATCTGCGCATCCATGACTTCAAGTGCAAATGCAAGCAAAAGTTTAACACTTGGCTTTTGGTTCATAGTTCAAAAACCAAAAAAGTATAAATCTCTAATATCGTTTAAATGAGGTCGAAAAGAACAATTTTTACTGTCATGTAAAATATTGACTTTTTATAATTGTTATTAAATATTTAGAATGCATGATGTAAGTGTGCAGCCACCAACTGCAAGCTAGAATGAAAGGATTGAATAAGTGTGAAGGATATAGGTAAGATATATTAATGTAAGAATATACAAGAGAAAATACACTTAAAAGAGTTTCTCAATTAATATTGTTTTCTTTATTATATGATCAGAAATTAATCAGAATTCAAAGGTTTAAAAACCACCTTTAACCATTGGCAAAGCATAAAATGCACTTTAAAGGGATGCCCTGGAACTGATCAAGATACTTAGAGGAGTATCTTAGAGGAGTATTTTGGTTTTTGTTTCTTGTCGCCATTTCGTTGCAGTTTTATCACTGCAGCTGTTATTTTTGAGAACGTCTTCGGAACCAGGAACCCTGAGAGATGTTAAACTGCATTGAGATCTCGTTGAAAAATTGATAGCATTCAAATACCGTCCTTGATGTGAGTTGGACTGAATTTATAAGGTTCATAGAAGCTTGACCGCCTGTGTATATAAATTACTAACTTAAATTGCCATAACCAATTTTCGCCTTCTGTAGCCTGTTTCTCCAAATGCCTCTGCTGCGTTTGCGCTTCCTCCAGTCTCACATACATTAATTTCGGTTAGTGTTACTTTAACCTGATCACTCCATCGGAGAAACATCTACGCCTTTTTCGTCCAACTATCATTTCAAATATCCTTTTCGCTGAAGTGTCTCCATCTATTCTCACGGCATGGATATGTATATATTCCTATTAAATATTGTTAACTTCCAGACAATCTACATATTGCCTAATAACAATCACATTCACCTGAACAATGATCCGGAAGCGTCTAATATATAGATTAATTAAGTCCTGTGAAAACTGCACTGGTTGCTTTTAAGACATAAGTGAAAATGTTAGACCCTCTCCTAATGAAAGGCCCCCGACAGTCAGGTGTTTCTAGATGGATAATTGACATTAAATTTTATGTCAAAATTAAGATGCCGATGTGAACAATATTCTTAGGATAGTTCTTAAAACAACTATAACAATATAGTAATAATAATGCCATACTATTACTATTACTATACACTAATACTATAATATAGTATACAATAATAATATACAATATATAATATAATATTTATATGCTATATTATAATATACAATTTATATTATATACAATATACTACATACTATTTTACAGCTGGTTTATGATTTCGTTCTAATATAAATACAGCAAGTAAAATTGTTAATAAAAACTTTCATAGCAAAAGTAACAAAACTCCAGCAAAATATGCGAACATAAAAGTCAAGTACGGCTTTGATCAGTTGGTTAAGGTGCGCTGATTCTGAGCTTCATATTTGGCAGGACCGGTTGATTCTCAGGTTACTTGCAGTCTCAAAAATAATTATTTACGAATAATTAAATATAAGAATTATTTCCAAGATCAGTGATGAAGGGTATTTGGCAATACTCGAAACAGCTATATGGTCAGCCAAAAATTCAATTAATTAAAATAATTTAAAAAATAAAAATTTTCGTTGTGGTTTCACTTCTGTTCGAAAACCTCTTTACATACTATTTTATAAATCTATTACCATTTCTATGTGCTAATACTCTAATATAGTACAATAATATAAAATATATGGTATAATATTTATATACTATATTGTTTATATATATCAAAAGATATATTTTATATTTTACATTATTTTAGTAATAACAAACATAACATAACACATAATTTTAGTGATATATTTTAACATCAACCATTTAGTTGTAATTAATGTGTATATAATTCATTACTCAACTACGACCTGTAAAATAACTTTGTTTTGCAAATTTCACCAGTTCATTTTAGCTTTATTAATTTCATGTTCCAATTGAGTTTACAAGTAGTTTTATAATTTTTAATCATTTTAAAATGTGCAGCATGTTTCAACAGATGCTCATGATGCAAGCATATCCTTGCTATACTAACAAAACAAAAAAATTAAAAGAAGTACATGTCAAATGTTAACATATCCATGTCAAGCGACCCATGATATGTAACATGGGAACGAAAGCAGTCTTTCGAAAATTTATTTTAAAAATCCGTGCCAGTCACTCAACAACATCAAAATTATTGTGCAGCACACCAGGCAAAAACTTAAAAAGTGTGTAGCTTCACATACTCAATTTTTTTCTTGATTTATGCAAGAATGTTATATATATATAAAATAAAAAATTATAGTATAGTAATTTATTACTACATACTATATGCTACTAGCTAGCTACTAGCTGGAGGCTGGAAACAGGAGGCAGGCAGCATCATAATTTATTATAATGCCACACAAGTGTCATTAAAACTTTACTCCTGAAAGTATGCAAACCAACAAAAGAACAAAACTTTTGTTTGTTCTGTGTGATTGCAATAAATTTGCAGCTACTTTTGTTATGACAAAAACAATTGCCATTCCACCTACCAACACAAGCACAGCGACGGACGCATAGCGAATTACACAAACACACATAAACACATAAACGCACACAAACGCATGCGACACATCGCCATCTTTGCAAAGAAATATAAATGTAAGTGCCGTTTTCATATTACGAGCACAAGCAGGAAAGGCAAAAGAAATTAGTAAAAAAAAGAAAAAAGTTTTCTTTGCCACTTGGAAAAGTATGCCAAGAAATTCCGGTGAAATATGGCATATGGCTGCTTGTTTGCATATGTGTTTGTGTGGAAATATGAGTATTTATAAACGTGATGTTTGTGTTTGTGTGGGAGAGTATGTGAGTTTTGTTGCAAATGTTTGAAACATATTTTAATCGGCATATGAAGAATTATGAGCGTGAAAATTTACGCAAGCATGCAAACAATTGCAACTCGTACACAAATTTCGTCTTTGTTCCGGGCAAATAAAACACATTTAAGTTTTATTTGAGTTATGAATTATTACGAAATTGTAGCTAAAGTAGAACACCAAGTAAAATATTTGTTTTAACTAATAAAAAAACAAAAAAATTAGATTTTTATTTAAAAGAGTTCCCTTACATTCACATGAAGGTTATTTGTAATGTTCATAGAGAGATAGATTTTGAAAGCAAACTATAAAAACAATAGTTGATTTTAGATTTTTTTTTCTCAATGTCGGTGGTAAGAATTAGTTGCCAAGAGCCCTAACCCAAAATTAGCGAGCTTGCCACTGTGCCATGCAAAGCTTATGGAACCAAAATAACAACAGACCGATCTCACAGAACTGTCATCCTAAAATGTTAGGGATCTGGCCAGATTCATAGAATTGTCGGGTTGGTTTTCCTTCAACTAAATGGGGAAGTCGTAGCCTTTTTCAGAGTTGGTCGTATACTGATCACCTTATTTATGTATGCACCAACGCTATTCCTGTGTTACCACAACGGGCCGTTATTTGAGCTCAAGTTGGCTTTTTTGGTACACAAGGCCGCCATCGAGGAACACATAACACAAATATTAAGAAGAGAAAGAAACATTTTTTAAGAATGAAAATTAAATAGTTAAAATAGTTGGACTAGTGAATAAAATTTTCAAACACATACTACACAATTATAATTCTCATTATATTTGCTTATTTTCACAAATAAGTGTCATAAATGTGAAATCATTAAGTGTTCAATTTTCAAGCATTTTTAATATTATATAAATTTTACAAATCAGTAGTTTATGGCTATAAGTGCCGAACTGTCTGAATAATTATTTTTTTTTTATTACTATGTTAGCTTTATTTTTAAATAAAGCTTTTTTTTGTATTACATACAAATCAAAAAAAATTATATTATATATATAACGCTATGATATTTTAGTCGTCTGTCGAACACAAATATTATATTTATAACAAGGAAATATTTTTTAATCGTAAAACTATATCAAGTTAACTGAAATAAATTGACCCTACAATTTCAAAAAAAAATTTATTTTTCATTGCGAAGATGTGTGTAATAACTATATGGTATTTATTTAAGTTAATTTGATTAGTAAATGCTGACTCGAAAAGTTTCCAATAAGGCTTACACGAGATAAATAACGTGCTTAACTTTTATCTAAACTCCTTCTCATGGTATTACGATATAAGAAGAATCACACTGAACCGTTTAAAAAATCTTAAAAATTAATAAGAGTAAAGCCTATTTAAGTCAATAATTTGAAGATTCGACTGCTTAAGTCGAATTGAAGACTCAACCACTAGTTTTCCCGATAAGTTAAACTACAATA
>NC_051846.1:168534092-168538052 GCF_002237135.1 Teleopsis dalmanni | reverse complement strand
TAGGCCGGTTATTTATCAATTCGTCTAGTACTATACTAAATAAAATTCTGATCATAAGGTATAGAAATTTTATTATTTTTTTTATAAAGTGTGTTTTCGAACAGTAGTGAACTACAACAACAAAAATTCATTTTATATTAATTTCATTATTTGAATTTTTGCCCATATAGCTGTTTCGAATATTGCCAAATACCCACCATCAGTGGTTTCGGAAATAATTCCTGTATTTAATTATTCGTAAATAATTTTTTGAGACTGCAAGTACCAGAAATCGAACTCGTGTCCTGCCCAAATTTGAAGCTCAGAGCCAGCGTTCAGTAGTCAACTGACACAAAGCCATATTTGACTTTTTTTATATTCGCACATTTTTTTGGAGTTTTGGTGGTTTGCTGTGAAGGTCCATTCAAAAATTCAGCTATAGAATAATTGAATTAATTAATTGTATTTTATAAAGAGGTTTTTTTGAACAGTAGTGAATTACAGCAACAAAAATTTTATATTATTTTAATTAATTGAATTTTTGGTCGACCATATAGCTGTTTCGAATATTGCCAAATTATATTTTTATTTATATTTTTAATTGTTAAATTTCAATACCATTTTATTTTTTTTTAAATTTATTTATTATAATTAATTATAAAATATAAAATCTTGTAACTAGGATAAGAAAAACCAGCGCTACCTGCCATGACTTTTAGCTCGTAAAAATTTAAATTATTAAACTTTTTGTTAAATTAAAAATGTCAGTATAAGAGTTTTGCTTTATATTTTATATATAGAAATCATTTTTAAGTAAATTTTCATTATTTTTAAGTGAAATCAAAAAGTTCGATCAAATTATTTTGATGAAAAAATTTCATTGACTTCGCATCCCTACACCACACATATGTGACTATAAAGCCAAACTTGTAAATTCTTCAAATAAAATAAACCAAAATGAAAAAAACAAGGTACAGAGCAATTTTTGGTAATTGAGAAACTTGCAGAAACCAAAGAAATTGGACTTTTCAATCATAACTTCACTTTACTTTTAAGGTTGGCAAAAAACCTGGTACAAGTTAAATTTGCCTGGATTTGATAGGAGGGATATACGTACGTACACAAGCCTTACCAACTTTGGACAAACAAATTTGTGAAAAGTTTTCTGAGTTTCCTGAGTACACAAGAAAGGAAAGTGTAAACTTTTGATCATATTTTATCGTTCCAAAGGCGAAGTATTGAAAAAATATAACTACAATCAGCTAAAATGGGAGAAAAATAACAAAAACTACGAATTTTTTTTATTTGTTTGATGTTTCATCGCTTGGAATTGCAACAAACTTTAAAGGAAGTTAAGGACAAATACCGATAAAAAATAATAAAAAATGAAATCTCTGGCGCTTATAAAATCAGTGGCAAAAAATAAACTAATTTTACAAAAAGTTTGTGAAGGACTTAAGTGGATTTTATAAGCAATTTGTCAATCATTACAAAAATAAAGAAAATTCGCTTAAGCGAAAAATCAATTTTTCAACTTAAAAGGACAAACTCCTAACAAAAAGTAAATGATATCAATTGCATTCTTATTTTATTCTTTATTTTATTTTCCAAGGAATTATTTTCCTTGAAATTTTTGAATTTTTGAATATAAGACAAACTTTTTTCTTGGCATGAAATCTGAAAATGATGAAAAACATATTGGCAAAAGTGAACTGACAAAACTTTTAAGCAGAATTTTCCCTTCCTTTGTGTATTTACAACAACAACAACAACAACAACAATAAAGGATAAAGGATATATTTTTGCCATATTATAGTCTCAGCAAATAGAAAAAAAAAATTCGTTGACGAAAATGGGTAAAATGAGAATTAAATGCACGTATGCAAAATAAACAATAAAACGGCAAATGAAGCGAAAATTTCAGCATTTCGCTAAAATGCTGAGATACAAAATAAATTTTCAATATAACACAGGTAGATAAAAGTTTTATACGCTACATCATTCATAGCAATAATCATGTTTAACAAATCATACTTAAGTGTACCAAATCCTTAGCATTACGAAGCTTAAGCCTTTCAAATTACGCACTTAAGTGTGTGTAATAAAATCCTGAAATCCTGTGTATGCGTGTGTATTAAATATGAAAGAATATTCATTAATTATTTTGACTTTTGGAAGAGTGACATTACATTAGCACTCGACATTGCTTCCGAGGTCCTGGTGAGAAATTGTATGGGAACGTGTTTTGCGCAAATAATCAACACCGCCGCCATGACATGGAATGACTTTGCTGAAGATTAAGGAGTTTTATTTAGGCGGATACAGTTTGTTAAAGGAATAGCTGCTCTGCTTGAGTATTGGCACTTCGCTGCTCTGCACTAAAGGAGGAAACACAAAATGGCAAATAGTGCGCATTTTTGTGCTTTGTGACATTTGTCAAAATGAGTAATGATGCTGCTGGATGTGACTTCATGTCACTGCTCACAATTAGAGAATTTCACTTTGAGCGCTTTTAAGAGGAATTCGTCAATTTTCAAATGGATTTTATGAGTTTGCGAATCGATGTGACTTTGTTTGTATATTACTTTATTATGTTATGCGTTCAAGAAAAGTAGTTCCGCACACATATATATATATAGTATATATACTATATTAATCATTTATGAAAAATGTTTGTAAAAGCAAATAACAATACCACAGATGAACTTATCATTACTTGTTTTAACAGGTATTTAAAGCAGTGGGGGGTTTAAATGGTTATGAATTTTAAATGATGCGAAATTACAATGTTCTTAAAGAAAACCAAGTTACTGTCACTAAATGAATGACAGTAACTTTGTAATTTTTATATATATGAAACGATTTGTTAGAAGAAATATTTAAGAATTTAAAATATTACAAATTTGGAAGAAATTTTTAATGTTGAAAATGTTTGTATAGAAGTTTTCTAAAGAAGTTTTAAGCCCTGATGGTACTTTTATTCGTTATTTTGTTTTAAATAAAATATTCAATTATTTGAAAAAAATGTTCAACATTGAAAATATTTATATAGAGGTTTTGTAAAGACATTCTAAATACTGATAGCACTTTTGTTCGTCATTTCATTTCTAATTGAATATAATCGCACTGTTATATCTACAGAAATTTGAAACCCTGATTGTACTTTCATTCGTCATTTAATTTTCTATTGAAAGTCAGCTAACATTTTAAAGGTACAAATTTCATATGAATATTGTGTTCTTTAGGAAGTTGTCTGTATGTACAAAATTCATTTAAGAGGTTAGTGTGAAATTGTTAATTAATAGTTGAAAATAAATTTAATTTAATTAATTTTTAGACAAATAATTTCATAAGTCTCAGTAATGAGGACATTTTTAATATATAATTTCAGTATTTTAAAAATTAATGTTGTGGTATTTTTTCTTGAGTTTTATTTGTTTTTGTTGAGGATTGAAATCTATAAAAAACTTTAAATAACTAAAAATTGTTGATATATGTTTCCTCTACAGTTACATTTATAGTATAAGTCACTATTTACTGGTTAAGAATTTGTTAAAAATGCACTCTACCTTTGTTCTGGGTTTAGCTATAAACTTCAGCTGATATATTCACATAACATATTTGTTCTGAAAATTTAATATAAAATATTATGTATCATTTATGAAAGTATATAGGAATTCATAATCACAAACATTAAGTTTAATTTAATATAAGTTGGTATAGTTCTCAAAATATTCGACAATGACTTAATGTTTCCTTGATTTATTCCTAGGATGATCTATGCCTTCGTTGTTTTTTAATCCAAGTATTTAGAAATCTTCATGATAAAGTAGGGGCTCTGTTAATCGATTAACATAACATATTTTTACGTTATGTCAATTGTTAATTGTTTGTTAGTTGTTATATTACTCTTGAGTCATTGTCTGATGAAATTGATGAGAGCAACATATCACATTTAAAAATATAAAATAAAAATTGATC
>NC_051846.1:168424762-168533992 GCF_002237135.1 Teleopsis dalmanni | reverse complement strand
TGGAGCTTATGCAAGCGCCTCCAGCAGTGCAAGTGCTAAAGCATGGGGAAAATAATTATCAAAATACTTTTTTTACTTTGGATAAAATTTTTTTTAATATTTGTTTTTGATATTAAATGAATTAGTTGACAATCGTATGTAAATAAATAAATAAATCTGAATACATTAATTTTAATAAATGATGTCTTACTTATATTATTTACCATAAATCTTGGCAATAATAATAAATAATTTTATTGCAAGTAATTTACTGCAACAACGACTATTCAACAGATAATTATAGAATTGAATTTCAACGTTTGTTTTGACAAAAAGAAATTAAATTCTTAGTATAAAGAATTGATTTCAATAGAGAGGTTTTTATCCAACAGTAGTTAATTGCAACAACAAAAATTTTTATTATTCTTCATAAATTAAGTTTTTGGCTGACAATACAGCTGTTTTGACTACTACAACTAAATATTTTTTCGCTTAAATTGTACTTAACGATTTAATAGTGTTTTTATCCATAAAATTTGTACACAAAATCCAGCGATATAATTTTATTGTTTTATAGCTGCGGATATTCATGAATTGTACCAAATTTTGACTTATTTATTAATTTAATTAAACGAGTATCTCTAAAAACTGTTGAAATTTGCAAAGAGAATATGAAATGAATTTGTAGAATGTTTCCATCTTCCAATCCAGCATTCTTACGAAATTTGCTCCTTTATTTTTCTAACTTCTAATTTAGCAATATATTTGTTTCACGTTTTTCAAATTTTAAAGTTTTTTATCTAAATATGAGAAAACTACAATTTAATATAATATATATGACTTTACAAATCTAATGTAACTTCAAAACTTTTAACTTGTATCTCAGTTCAGGCTAAAAAAAATGCGTAATCATAATAAACTATTTTCATTGTGTCTGCATTGAGCTTTTAAAGAAATTCCTTTACATATTAAAATATTAATCTAAAAATAAGTGTTTAAATAGACTAAGGTTTACTTATAGCTGCGGATAATAAAAATTTTTTGATATGGTTATTATTAAAATGAATATTATTAAAAATTTTTTTATTTGATTTTTTTCCACTAAGTTTTCAAAACTATTGCTAGCTGACTATTCTGACAACGAATTAAGAAAATAACATATAACAACTTCGAAATATACATTCTCGTTAGCTACCTTTCTTTTTTAATACAACCACGTAATTGTATCTACAGCAGCTTTTAGTACTTTCTTAGGTATATCAAACCACTTTTTCCAAGTTACATTAACCCAAATAAGAAAATCACGTCTCATCAAGCCACGTAACAGATCAAAGTCAACTTTACTTACACTTTTTGTTATGTTTCCGACCATGAACTTCAATAACCCCAGTCAACAGTGAGAAAGAAGAGTCAATCTAAACAACAAAAGCTTAGCTTTTATAATTCAAATGTTTATACCAGTTTGGTTTAGACCAAAAATTTTGGTATAAAAAGCGATAGCAGAAGAAAACATCAAAGCTCTTGTTAAAAATCTTCGCAAAATTTTTTTTAAAGATGAAATACATTTCAAACTTAAATAAAATAAAATTTAAATTTTAATATAAATTTAAAAAAAACTGTTTGAATCTTTAAAGCTTAACAGCAAAGCTCACTGATCACTGATTTCATTTGCACACAAACTAATTTTTAAAATAAAGCCCAGTAGTTTGGCACTGACATTGAGTACAACAAAAGACTTAAGACACAAACTTGCTTCCACAAAATAAGTTTTAATTAAAAAATCTAAACTGAAAACTCATCTACAGACCTTTAAGCTTTTCTGCGTTCAATGTGAGAAAATAAACACATGTAATATATTTTTAGTTTTAGGTAAATATTTATAATTTAAAGTAAAAAGTTTTTCATTTGCCTTTATTTAGTTAACAGATACTCGAAACGAACTCTATATTGTTGCGAGAAGTAACCAACCGTCGCGATTGTCTTACTTGCAGTGATGTTGTACTTTAGTAGCGTAAGTTATGCAAAGAAACATGACGAAAGCAATTATCACATATATAAATTACTTAAATACTTTTCAATGATGTAAAATAAATGTGAAGTCATAATAGTTTAGAAAAAAGAAACCTGCATGCAATAGAAGATACTTTATTTTATTATTGATTTGCTATTTATGTGAACGGAAATTATTTTGCAAATACTGTAATTATCTTATAGAGGAAGAAACTGTTTTTCAACTACCAAGTGTTAACACAATAAAAATTAAATTTTTTATATTGAGTAATTTATTTCTCTAAGAAAATTTTCTGGTTTAACATATCAAAAATATCACGTTAGTTGATTGAGGTACTAATTTTACCACCAACCGGAGGAAGCACTAGCAGAACTGGAAGCACTAGCGCCACCCCAGCCACCGCTACCACCAGCGCCATAACCACCTGAGCCACCGTAGCCACCGCTACCGCCAGCACCATACAAGCCACCTGAACCACCACCAAGACCGCCAGCTCCAGCCCAACCACCGCCGTTTTTCAAGCCTCCACCGAAACCGCCACCGCCATAACCGCCAGCACCGCTACCATAACTACCAGCACCGCCACCATAACCGCCAGCACCGCTACCTGTCCAGCCACTGCTCTTTAAACCACCGCCATAACCTCCAGCACCACCACCATATCCTCCAGCGCCGCCACCATAACCTCCAGCTCCACCACCATAACCGCCAGCACCGCTACCTGACCAGCCACTACTCTTTAGACCGCCACCATAACCTCCAGCGCCACCACCATAACCTCCAGCACCACCACCATAACCTCCAGCGCCGCCACCATAACTGCCACCAATACCGCCAGCACCTCCCCAGCCGCCACCTCCAGAACCACCATACGATTTACCATAAGAGCCACCTAAGCTACCAATAGAGGCGTGTGAGCTGTATGCGCCACCAGGTGCCGAAGCGCTTGCTGCAAAACTGCTGACTCCATGAGAACCACCACCGCCATAACGACTAACGCCGCTAAAACCACCACCAGGTCCATGTCCGCCACTACCGTAAGAAGCAAATTTTCGTGCTCCTATGCCACCAAACCCAGCACCACCATGTAAACCACTGATGCTCGAACTAGCAGCAGCACTTGAACTGGCAGCACCAAATCCACCACCACCAAATCCACCGCCACCATGTGACGATCTACCAAATCCACCTCTACCACCGCCGCCTGGCAAATAGCCACCTCCAGCATTTGCTACGGCCAAAGATGCCAAAATACAAACAAAAATCTAAAAATATGAAGAAATATTATAATCCATTTTAATCCAAAAGCTCAATTCCATTACTGACCTTCATATTGAGCTAATCTAGAGATCACAGTTCAGAATAATTCCAATTGGCAAAGCATCCTCATTATATAGCAAATTTTCTCAACTGAAATGCTCACGATGCGTTAATGGTTTTTAACAAAATAATCTTTATTTTTAAGAACAAGAAAATAATTTATTAAGCAAAAAATTGTGATAAAATTACTATAGAAAAAAAACTCGATATATGAATTTTGCAAGCAATTTAAACTTAGTTTTCCGCTCGCCTCGTACGTCGCAATTTCTTTGATTCGATTTCGAAAAAAATCAAACAAATAACAAACTAATACCTTTTTTGTCTGTTTTCAATTATTATTATAATTTTTTATTTTATTTACAAGTTTTTTATTTCATCTGTTATGAGTCTGTTCAGTTCCTACTCGTATAATTGATGATATGCTTAATGACTGCGAAATGGTTCAGTGTCTATATAATTTTATCTCAAGTCTGAGTATGAGAGTATAATTGTCTACTGTGGGGGCTAGTGTTGATAAGTACTTCTACGTTAACACTTTCAACTTATAATTATATTTAATTAATTAACTTTAAATTTTAGTATTTATGATTAATATTTAAATTTTTTTTTTCATTAAAATTAATTAAAAATATTATTGATAATAAGGAAGCACACAAATGTTTAATACATTTTTTGCTCTATACTTTGGTATAGTATATTAAATGATACATGGTATACTTTAGATACAGTCTCACATTTATATCACAAAAAGAGTACAAGTTTATGGCTAAACTAAATATTTTACTATATAAAAAATAAAAAAAAATATTTAAAAAAATATTTTATAGTCAATTTCTTCACTTCAAAACACACTTTCCTCTTATAGAAAAGACTTTCTTTAATAAGATAACAATTATTTTTAGAATTACTTAATATAACTCTATAACTCTACTACTAGAAGTAATGGTTTATATTAGATAGTTTCAATAGTAGAGCCATTGATAGATATCACATTTCACCAAAATTAATTGGTCTAGTCTAATGTTTCTTCTGAAGACTCTTATCCTAGCATTGAGTTCATATAAAATAAATATAATATAATTTCTTATAATATAAGTACTCTAATAATATACTATATTAAAATTGTAGTATCATATATACTATATACCTATTTCTCAAATTTAGCATGGTATCTATGATTGACCAATGAAAATGTCTGATATGATGGATTCTAATCCTAACATTAATTTCACATAAGATAAATATAATATAATTTCTTATAATATAAGTACTCTAATAATATACTATATTATAATTGTAGTATCGTATACGCTATATTCCTATCTCTCAAATTTAGCAGACCATGGTATCTATGAGTGACCAATGAATATGCCTGATATGATGGATTCTAATCCTAACATTTATTTCACATAAGATAAATATAATATAATTTCTTATAATATAAGTACTCTAATAATATACTATATTAAAATTGTAGTATCATATATACTATATACCTATTTCTCAAATTTAGCATGGTATCTATGAATGACCAATGAATATGTCTGATGTGATGGAACATAACATTAATTTCACATAAGATAAATATAATATAATTTCTTATAATATAAGTACTCTAATAATATACTATATTATAATTGTAGTATCATATACGCTATATTCCTATCTCTCAAATTTAGCAGACCGTGTTATCTATGAGTGACCAATGAATATGTCTGATATGATGGATTCATTCCAGATTGGTCTATTGTGTTTGTATTATTGTAATTGAATATAATTGAAATGCTCATTCAAGTTTATCATATAAGGTACTAATTTTTAAATATACTTTTTAAAATTTCATCACCTAGAGGATACCATAAGAATGCTTTTTACAGTATTGCTGATAAGCAAGTTCGTTTCAATAACGACAATCCCATTACACGCAGCAAACAGTATATATAATAATGTGCTCAGCTATATCAATTTTTATAACCACTTCTTGACTAATTTTATTTGTCATATAATTCTTAGTAATAAAGCAGGGAATACTCTGCATTGTGATTTCGATAATTTATTATATTATTAGCGACGGCTTTATATAGATGGGTAAGTGCACCTAAGAGGCTTTTATCTGAAGCCTTATCTAAATCTAACCTCTATCTCTATCTCAACTTAAAAATCTGTGGTTCGATGACTTAAAAAAACGTGTTCCATTGCTAAGGCATTCTACTGTTCAATAAGGATGCATCTTCTAGCACATTGATTCCATAAATCAAGTGATAACATAAAAAGTAACTTCATTTGATATAATGCAATTAAAAGCTTATAAAAAATGGTTTTTTTGTTATACAGGATATGTAACAAATAAAGAATTTTTTTATAAAAAATATATCAGCAAATTATTTAACAAAAACATTGTTATTATTCCACTTCAGTCATAGTTATTTTGAGAACTACTTACACTTCTTGCATATCATAAAAAAGTTATAAAATTTTAAATAAATGAATTTTCATTCCTCAAATGTTGGACTGATGAAATTAAAATAAAAGATACAAAAGTTTATGTGAACTCAGCAATCAAAATGATTAAATAGCGAACAAATGCCAAACATTCTCTTTTCTGAAGATGCGCCAATATATTCTTCTTCTAAATTTTTTTCTATTTTGTATTTTGTACAAATTTTGGATTCAACTTTCTGAACTGATATAAATCCATTAATCATAATTCGGTGAGTGCAAAAAATCAAACAACTAAAATTAGCAACTATTTTATTTTTAAACACAATTTTAATTAAATAAGAAGAATATTTTATGAGAAAAAATTAAATGGGAAATTCCGTAATCATACTTTGATAAATACTTAAACTTTGGGTTCTGACTTGTCTTCAGTTAGTTTGTGTTGGATCTTTGAGTGAAGAAGATGCACCTTTAAAGTGAAAACTGAAGATAACTGGAAATATTAAAAATTTTATTTATATTAAAATAATAAATAAATGAAGTAAATATTTATGCTGGTTAACAGATTTGAAGTGCAAAAAAAAATTCAGATGGCGCGAGGATATTCTGAAAAATGTAATATGATATCGTGCAAGCTCTTCTCAGTACTATTACATGGCAATGTAACTTTATTTGAGCTAACTTATCTCTAATTTAAAATCGGAACGTGTAGAAAAATCAATAAGTAATTTAATTATTTTTTTGGAATAATTTTTATTTTTACGGCAATAAATCTTTAAAAACACTTATAGTCTTCCTGATGATATTAGACTACGAGCTGTAGTTCGTCTGGGAAGAAATGTTAGTCGGTTCCTCATTACAAATAATACCACATAATACCACAGTTTTCAGGAACACTCGCTGTTATAGCGGACTTGATAAAAAAATATCTTTTTATGAATCAGCATTCAACTGTGTCATTTAAGCCAATCAATCTGTTTTCGCACAATTATTATAACGATATCTTACTGTCACTTATGGAAGTGTGATCGTGTAGTAAATGTTGGAACTATGTCGATATCTTCAATAATTGTGATCTTATTAAGGATGCTTTCAATAAATCTCACTGCCGATTATGATTGCAATATAGTATCGCACAGATGGAAAAATGATGGCTTCAAATATCCTGCCATTTCCCAGTTGTAAACTGAAAAAATTGCAGAAAATGTGCTGACTGATCGAATTTTCGAACCCATAATTTGAATTTTCATTTTCGTTTCTATAACTACTCTATGAGCTAGGTTTGTTTTTTTTGTTTTTTTTTTTTGGGCAAGGAGGAGTGGAATGCCTACGCACTGACCACAATCCGGCGCCCCGGAAGGTGAATGCCCGACTGGCACGGGCTAAACCACTCCCCCTCATTCCTAGAGACCCGGGACTACGTTAGTATTACTTCGAGGTAGGGTCCCTGCTAGTCATTTAAGACTTCCATCGGTGTGCCCTGCGTCCAGGCCCCGCTACTGTTGCAGGCCCTTAAAACATTTCCAATGAATTGCGTGATTTTGTTCCAATTTTCTACTCGTTCTATCATTTTTTCTACAATAAGTAGAAGTACAATAAGTAAGTAACTCTCTCTATAAGCTTTTTAAGTAACTCTATTAATTCTGACTATATATTACATGTAGTAATTGCGAAATTATTATTTCTCAATCAAATGCCCAATAATTCTTTTTTAAGCATTTTAAAAAGAAAAAGTTTTCCTGACATGGTTCTTGATCCATATGCTAAATTATGATTGCTTAGTTCTTAATCGGCGCTCATTAGCAATATCGTGTGAGTTCTTTAAATAAAAAAAAATTTCTATAATAAGGGGAAATATATGTTTAAGGAATATATCTAATTGATTGAAGTTAGTAGTTGATGTTAAAAACTTTGTTCGTTTAATTATAAGTAGGTAATAAATGCAATCTGTAATCTAAGAAATTGAAATAAATTTCTAGGAGTTTGTTGATTCTTAAATTTTTTTTTCGAAATCATTTTATTATAATAGTTAGTATATGGTCTATTGTGATATCCCTTAGTAAGATCTTACAACATCCTATGTAATATCCTACATAAAATAAATATTTAACCATAACAAATATTTTACTTAATTAAAAAATAATAAATAAATAAAAATAAAAAAATAATTAATAATAAACACATAATTTTTTTAAAATAAAAATATTAAGAAAAATTTCTTAAAAACTGAATAAATATTTTTGATTTCTTTTCTCCAACACCAATAAAGATGGTTTCATATATCACACATTTTTCAAATAATATACATATTTGTAATAATTTAATAGCTCTTAATTGGACTAAACTATAAAATATTATGAATAAAAAATTTCTTTGTAATTTAAATTTTTATTTGTTATCGTTTTTTTTTTGAACAAAAGCTCAAAATATATTTCCTTATATTCAACTTATGTTTAAATATTTGTTTTTCTGCATTAATTTGCCAAAAATTAGTAACAGAATTAGTAACAAAACAATAAAAACATCTCAAAACATTGATAAATATACTCTACTGTCTGTAATAGACGATTTATCTGAATTTATTAATATGTTTTTATAAATGCTGTCTTAAGCGTCGTACATTAGAAATGATTTCTCATTAATCCACCATCTTCAAAAAGTTTTGTTTTTGATTTAAATCATGGATTTAAATCCGCTCATATCAAAGCCATTTTCTAAGATGAGCAGAACTCTAAGGAGAGACTACTGTGGACTACCAAAAAGCATGGTCAATCAACCGGAGCAGAAGGATTATTGGGTGGGATTAGAGTCAAAATGGCAAATTCATGGCTACTTGGCTAAATCTTTGTACAGTAGTTATCAATATCAAAGCTATAGGAAAGTTGTAATTAAACACATATAACATCAACGCTTAAGTCTAACTATATCATTTCACTCCACCATTGAAACCAAATAAATGAAGATTAGATGAAAGAATAATATATGCCGTGACGTACATTTAAAACATTTCTACGATTTACAATAAACAAACATTTCACTTTAACCAGAGTTACATGAGTTGCAGAATAGAATAAAAAACCGAATCGGTGCACTTGAAATCATTTGGACTGCCAATAACAGATTAAGGCGTTATACTAAGAAAACCTAATTAACAAGATCAATAGACACGCATGCCGAACAATGAAACGTTTTCTTCAATCAGAATAGAAGTAGAATGGAAAGAGAATAAAAAGGAAAGAGACTATTAAAAACTTGCTCGTTTGAACAGATAAAGGTAATCCATTTCTTTTCAATTCCTTTATATCTTTGTGGAGCATAGGGCCTCAAAGGCATTCCACTGTGGAAACTTATATTTTAACAAAATTGGAACATATCTTAGGATCTATTGCACTTAAGTATAAACAGAAATCATATAGTCTAAAACCTTCCTATGTACTTGCTGGTATGTAAAGTATGTATTATTAATACCTATTTTTTTTCTCTCTAACAAAGTAATATAGCTAATTCACAACTTAGTGGAGTAAAATCACCTGCTGTGCGAAATTAGCATAATAAAGTGAATTTTTTTATGTATTGTAAATAATATTAATAAAAAAAATATAAAGTTTGATTTTGTATTTTTGCAAATTAATTGAGAAGAGTTTGTTGATCAAACCAAATTAATATAAAAAAATTGACGTTAGGTTTGGATTATGAGTTTTATAAATTTCTTCTTTTTTCGGTAAAATTGTTAAAAACCAAAACAACGTTTTTTTGCAGATAATTTATTTCCTTAAGTAGTCTTCCTTATATGATAGTGATTTGATTCATATATAGATCTTCGATAAATACAGTCAAACATATATTTATGGTGACTAACATAAGATGAAAAGCAATATCAATATTCCATTTTAAAATGATCAAAATAGTCAATAATAATTAAGTATAAACCACACATATTTAGAATCATGATAACATAATTAAAAGTTATAATCATACATATTTAAGTTTTGTTTTAAAAATAAATCATAATTGTGCACAATAGCAATCATCAGATACTTACAAAATAAACTTAAGTCATTACAGAAGTCATCAGTCATGTTGCTAACCAGGAACTTACTTGTTAATGATATTACTTTCTGTGAGATATCGAGTATCATTCTCATGGATTGTGACTTCATAAGAACATTTTTCACATTCAGATTTAACATACGTACTGGCTCTTAGCATAACTACATAGATACACTCTTTAAGCAAACTGGCATAAAGTAAATTCTTTCCTACAAAGCTCCTACAAAAATTATTTAAGGAAGCTCGTGCTTACCAATCATTTTCCATCTACTTCTGAACATATACATAATCGTTTCTCGGTTAAAATATTCTTCTCTCTGAGTTAACTAGTTCATGCAATTCGTTTTGAAATTCTTATTTGCTTGAGCTTAATTTTTGGGAAGTATTTCTGTGGTAATAACATATTTGGCACCCATTCCATGTGTATGTGACACCTCTCAGAAAACTCATTAAGAGGTTTCCAGCAATTAAAAATGGTATTTGGTTTTGTTAATCTCTCACAAACATAGAGGACAGAACCTTAATCACGACTTGACTATGCGAGTATATACAACCATTTTGAAGCTCTGCCTGCTCAATGGTAAGATACTGACTTCGCTTGGAATAAACCATAATGATCTGGTTTTCGGAAAGAATATTCTGTAATTATGCTGTGAAAAGCCTGTTCCTCAATTTAGATTCATCCGTACATATAGAACTGTGACTGTTTATACGCAATTAACATAATTCGAACTTTATTGAAAACGGCATGCCTTTTTTTACAATCTCCAATCGCCTATTACAATCGCCTATTTTTACAATTATTTACAACAATCTCCAGACACACCAAAAGTGGACGTCAGAAAAGGTTCGTCACAATTAATCTACGCAATCAGCTGACGCTAACCGCTGTCCAATCAAAAAAGTATCTTTGCAGTACATATGATTTGCCAATTCATTATTTCTCCTCTAAAATAAATACTCCGGTAGATGGCAATTTTGAAAGTCAGCTTTATAAATATGTACTTTAAGAATGTTGTTAAATGATTTATTTTTAAATATTTTCTAAAAAAAAAACTTTTTTTTCTTTCAACATATTAATATCACAGCGACAAATCAACCTCTAAACAATTATATATACTTTTTAAGTTCAGTATTTGTAGACTGCATGATCTCTTATATGTATTTGTTTATAATAATGTATAAATGTATTATCAAGAATTATATAGTCTAATTCATATATTTTATATACGTTACAGTATTAAGAAATTATTATAGTAATTTGCGGCTTAATGATTGTATTTAACAATATAATTTTAGATGAATAATATTTTGAACTTATAGTTATTATTAATGTTTATATTCAATGCAATATTGAAGATAAAAAAGTAATTGTACATAATTTTATTTATTTTGATCCAGCTATTTAAGATATTATGAATAAAATTATAAAAATTATCAGCAATTTTTTAAAGAAAAGTTAATAACTATATCTGATTTAAAATACGCATATCGAAATTATTATCAGCTTGACTATAAAATGGTGTTAATTATAACGAAAATGACGAAGCTGTTTTTATCTCACTATATCAAACATCTGCCCATATTAAATACAATCGAATACTTAATTTTATTTTAAGATATAAAAATTTACATAAGTAAGCCAAAGAAATCATAAACTATGCGACGTTATTTATGGATTTTTGAAAATTATTCAAAACAATACAAATTAAAATTTCGATTTCATTAAAAATTATTTAATATATGGTTTAATTCAGTTATTTTTGAGATCCTCATAAAATTTTATTGTTACTTTACCTTTGATAAAAAATATTTACAAGCAGTTAAAATAAAATTTTTGACTCACTTCTTTTTTGGATGCTATCTAACATAATAACATATTTTTTGGAACCAAAACATACATCAATATTTATTATAAACAAATGATCCAGAAGCTTTTCATATCCTTAAGGGTAACAACAAGACTTCACTCAAATGCTTTTGACTCCCAAAATTATTTTACAAATCTTATGGCCACTATTTTCTGAGTTAATCAATCATAAAAATGTATCTATGAAGTTATGCATTCCTAGAACTACTGCATTACTTCCACTACTTCATCCAAAAATTATGGTTGAGAAAAATATATTTTGTTTGTTAAGTTTGAAAATTTATTTTACACAAAAAAAACAAATAAAATGAAACAAAAATGAGGTTAAAATTGTTGAAACAGAAAAAATCAGTTTGAACTCTCTGTAAATATCACAAAGTAAACTTCGTCGGCTTTGTTTGTTTACCAGCCGCCGCCGCCACCGGACCAGCCACCGGCACCACCGCCACCACCGGACCAGCCGCCAGCACCACCGCCATAGCCGCCGCCGCCTCCGCCGCCACCGCCTTGTGAAATGACTTTAATGATTTTGACAACACCACCGGAGCCGCCGCCGCCGCCACCGCCATATCCGCCACCACCATAACCGCCACCACCACCAGCAGCCCAGCCACCACCGCCGCCGCCACCTCCGTAGCCACCGCCTCCGTAGCCGCCACCACCGCTGGATCCTTGTGAAATGACTTTAATGACTTTGACTTCACCGACACCGCCGCCGCCGCCGCCTCCGTAGCCGCCACCACCACCATAACCGCCACCACCGCCAGCAGCCCAGCCGCCGCCGCCGCCACCTCCGTAGCCGCCACCGCTGCCATATCCACCACCACCACCACCTCCTTCAGAGATGATTTTGATGATTTTTACGGGAGCACCACCGCCGCCACCACCGTAGCCGCCACCACCACCACCGTGACCACCGCCGCCGTAGCCGCCACCACCACCACCGGACCAGCCACCACCGCCGCCGCCACCGCCACCTCCTCCGAGGCCTCCCAAAAATCCAGCATTGGCTACTGCACAAACAGCAAGTAAACAAACAAATACCTGTCAAAATAGAAAACACATTTTAGTTCATCACACAGATTCGGGACTTATAGCTCAAAATTCTGTTAATCCACAGCTACAAAATTTTGACTAATTATCCCTGAATGTTTAAACGAACAAACCTTCATGTTGTCTTTGCTTTGAGCTCGATGAGCACAAGAAGAGTCAAATAACAACTGATACCTCTACTGCTGGAGCTTCCTACTTTTATACGAATTTTAACAATTAGTCTACTGATATAAGCCATACGGCAATGGGCAAGCAAATCACCAGACACTAAGCTAAAACACAAGAGTAGTAGTGCGTATGAGTGATTAGCGTATGAAATCATATACAATATAATCAGTTTCCGATTTGCATATATACAACAAAAAAAAAATTTACTATAAAAACATATCGCATTTTCCAAACAGCATAAAAGCTGCCAAAACAGCTTTACTGTAAACGATACATAACACTTCGTCACCACTGGTCCCAACTTTGGCACATCTCATCTTATGCTAATCTGCACCATCTGAACTTTGCCAGCAGCATATAAAAGTAACAATCTAAGGTAACCATCTTAAGTTTAAAATGTTAATGAAGAAATTTGTCTTGCATGCTTAGAGCGAGACTACATAATGCATCCATGAGATTGACCCAATGCACGGAGCATGCTTTATTATTAGGCACACTTTAGGTATGTAAATCCCAATCTACTGCAGCAGGTTTATGTAATAAATAATGCCCACAAGATATGTAAACAAACAACAATACATAAAATAACCAAACAAACAGTCTTATCACCTTCAAACCTTCAAATCCAAAGCAAAGTCATCCACTTCTTTTCAAGTTTTGATATTTCTAACGATTACATGACCATTTCCACTTGGCAAACGCCGTCCAGTTTTGTTGTTGGCCACCACGCAAATCGTGATTTGTTTCAGTGTCGAACAAAAAACTTCTTTTTATTTAATTTGATTTTTTTTTATTTCTATTATTTAATTTTTTTTTTTTTTTGTTTTTTTGTTTTGATGTATTGATGTGAACTGCACTTAACATCGTCTAACAGACAACGGCCTCTTCTTCTGTTAACATAATTAACATCGCGCATCATCATCATCTTTGCGGTTGTCGTTTCTATCAGCGACACTCGCTGCGATCTCCATAGCCCGGTAATTTGGATTAAATCTCGTTTTGCTGTAATTTTGTGGGTTTGCTCATTAAAAGCGTTTTTACTGCTGAGTTCGCAATTTTTCACTTACGAGTTTATGTGCATTACGTTTCGCAAAATAATGCAGATTAAATAAATTAAACAATAATAATTGTGGTAATTTAAATAATAACAATTTCTTCACCTTATTTCTTCAAATTTCTTGGAAGTGTTCAACTGCGGAGGATTTAGAAAAAAATACTCGTTTTAATGACGTTAAATATTGGCATTGATTTGCGTCGTTAATGGTGTTAATAACTTCATAACAAATCTCTTTATTTTCATATAAAAACAGGAAAATAAAATCACGATAAAATCATTGTACCATATAACCCAGTGAACACACTCATATAAGTAGATATAATATATAAAATTTATATATATAGTTTTGTAAAAATTAATTTAATTATAATCTTTTGAACTACAGCCATTAATTTTATCGTGTTAAAGTGTAAATTATTTCGAAATAAAAATGACTTCTCTATATTTAAAGTTTATTTATTAAATAAATATTTAAATTTCATAATTGTATATCAATTTACAGACTTATAAATCATATATTTTCTAATTTTTATTCTACAGAGAGTCATATTAAATTTGATAAAATTTAATTTGAATTATTAGATACTAATTGAAACTAACTCAATATTTCTCAATAGTTTTTGCTAAAGACCCTACTTAAGGCTTTAAAACATTCGAATATAACAAGAACAAGAAGAGTTGATAAATAAACAGATATATCTAATGCCTATCTCATAATTCTAATTATCAGATACTAGTTGACACTAACTCAGTTGATAGCATTTTAAACAACGAAAGCTGAACTGTACCATATGTGTTCCTACACTGCTAAATTAAGACGTAAAGTTCGTAAACAGCAACATTTCCTGATTATCCTGAGTATCGTTACTCCATAATCAAATTTATAAATTATAATTTTTATTAGGCCACTCTGGTCTTGTAACTGGGATGCAAATAAAAAATTAATTTATTACATTTTTATTAATTAATTATTTATGAATCCATTAAATTATTGACACTCCTGAAGATGTTGGAAAAAAACCAACGAAACATCGGGTTAAAAAATAAAATAAATTAATTTTTTATTCACATCCCAGTTACATGATCAGAGTAGTCTTATAATTTAAAAAACGTACTGGTCAAAAAACATCATTATTAATGAAAATATAATTAATTAATTCAATTATTCTACACCTGGTTTATGATATCGTTCTAATATATAAATTAAGTGACTTTTTAAATGAACGTTCGCAGCAAATATTCAAAAAAATCCAAGTTCGAACATACAAGGTCAAGCAAGGCTTTGGTTCGTCAATTGGGTAATGAAACCTGGCTCTGAGCTTCAAATTTGGTAGAAGAGGTCTTTAACTTTTGGTACTTGCAGTCTATACTAACTACTTATTAGTACACTGTACTAACTAGTGTCACTGTACTAACTACATGAAAATACTTCTACATACTACGCGATATACAAAAGTAATTTTGCCTTACATGTCATTTTTAATACACTACATAAAATGGGTTTGGATTTAATCCGCAAGTTAATGTCATTTCCACCATGTCTGACTAATTTTTTAAGTACCTAACTTCGTGCGATTTAAAAAAACAAACCATACAAGAACTTAACCTTAAACCCTACAACAAAATTGAAACATATTCTAAAAACATAATATTTAAGAGCGAAGAAAAATTGTGAAAATATTTTTCTAAACATGAATACCTCTATATGAAATGCTCTCTTTAACTCCTTTAACTCGAACGAAAAGTGGTACTCTATTACCTGCACAGGTAGTGAGACATTTTAATATATGTTGCAAATGACTTTGAAATCATTTTCTGCGATTGGGTTCTATTCATTTTAATCCATCCATTCGTAAATCCATTCACAAACTTTGTTAATTACCATATTTCACAATGTTCTCTCGGTTTTTTAACTGAATATTCTCTGTCAGTTGCTAGAAAGGATTCAGAAATCGTTTTCTGGAGTTGATTTGCATTTAATCTTATAATAAAATTGATTTTTACAACTGTTCTTTTATCCAATCTTACGAAAAACTCCTAAATCCATTCCTCTATTGTCAATCTTAATGAATCGCCATATTTCAGAATGCTCTCTCGACTTTTTAGCTGTAAAGACGTGCTAGAATCGGTTTCATATATTTTAAAGAAGCGAGACACCTTTCTGAAATTAATATTTCTCGCTTTTATGCAACGGAAGTTTAAATATCTGAACTTATTTCTTTACGAACACCAAAAATAGAACAACATATGGAACAAATCAAAACTGTTGGTCTATACAATATAAGTTACAAAGCGAAACTCCAGCGTTCACTAAAAAATAAAGGTGGAACACACAATTTTACATCCAATTAAATAATAAACATATTCATAGGAAGAACTTTAGCTTAAATATATCAATATTTTTAACTTTAAAAATAGTACTGTAGTAAAGCAGAAGTATTAATTAAATTTATTAAATGGTTACGATTCGGAACTAGCAAACATGTAACGTTTTAAATTCCTTTTAAAAATATTCTGAGTTATAAAAATTAAATTTTATTGGTGAATAATTATTACACAAAGAATTTATTAATTATTATTAATTAATTATTATTAATTATTATAAGAAACAAATTCTACTAAATTTAATCATTTATATAAAATATATAATAAATAATCTATCCAAGAGTATAACAGAAGGCGAGTTTACGCCAGATGCCTTTACAACGAAACTACCTTTTTCTTTAAATATATTAAATTCCAAATATATAATATACTATGTACTAGCATTTACAAAGGTTTGTTTGTTTAATTATGAACCTATTAAAGTTTCGCTCTTTGATTTTATGTGTTCATAAAACTTGGTTTTAAAATAGTTTTGTAAGCTTACGAAATACATAACTAAAATTATAAATAAAATATGATACCGTGGCCGTCCCTACAACTTTTAGATTCATATAGATTTCAGATTTATTTACATAAGTGATTGTTTTTGTCATAAAAATAAGTCAAACGATATTTACCTTATCTAAAGGTAAATGGTTTTTGTAATTTGTCAACATATCTCGTAAAGAATGGAATCAATAAAGCATGCTGCATATCACGTATGTGTCAACTCTTATAAAACACGCAATCCATAATTTGCGAGTAAGTTTTGTGGAAATGAAAACATAAATGGTAGGTGTACTCAAGTAATACCAACTCTAAGAGAAAAGTGATGGAGTTTATAGAAAGAGTTATCAAATCAAAGTGCGGGACCAACAAAAATTCTGGAATGGTACGAGTAGAAAATTAGAAGACCGCCTACAAGATGGAGCAATAACATTTACACAAAATTAGCTACTGGATGAACACGACTCGGGATAGATCCTATATTTAAAGAAGCCTACTATTACTGTTTAGTAGTTGACGCATGATGAAAATAGTGATGAAAATAGTTAATATAGAAATTCTGAATTCTTCACACTCCATATCTGATATTTACAATTATTTATAAAAATTAGAAAATCGCCTACAAGGTGTAGCAAACGACACTCGAACCAAGCTACTAGATGAACATAGCTCAGGATAAATTCTATATTCGGATAAGTCTATGTTTAATGGTGAACGGAATGGACTTAATGATGGTGGTAAGTAGTTAATGTAAAAATTTTGGATTTTCCATAGCCCATATCTAATGTCTACAATTACTTAAGAACTGTAAATAAGAGCTAATTTTATTTGAGAAAAATACGTTTTTATTTCTATATTTCTTTGTTTAATGAATAACATAACGAAGCTGTAAAAGGACAAATAAAATTCTTTTATATATATTTGTATTGTTTTATATAATTTGTATATCTACTGTTCAGTACAACATGTGTTATATCGTACACAGACGGATATGACTTTAATAAATATTAAAATAAAAAATATGATATATAAAAATTCTAATAACGTATTTAAATCGTAATAAGTTATTCTTATTATCTAAAATCATAATAAGTTATTTATCTAACTTCTTATCTGAAATCATATTAAGTTATTTATCTAACTTCTTATCTAAAATCATAATTAGTATTAATTAGTATCTTATTTATATTTAAAGATGCTTGGAATTTAATGCATAATAGTGCATATTATTTTCTCCACTCCAATCCTTAGCCTGCCTGAATAACGTATTGTGTAATTAATAACCTAAGGTCAATCGATTTTAGTTATTAAGTGATTAATATTTATATAACTTTAATGCCTTTTAATTAATTAACATAATTTTTAATTTTACATAACAGTATCCGTTACCAAATTACTTTAATTTATAAGCTAATTTTCTATTAATCTAATTCATAATATTATTGAGTCATAGATAATAACATATACTTTATTTATTAAGTTATTTAAATGAATTCAATATATTATAACCTTAACAATTATAAAATCATTTCGGCTCCATCAGTCAAATAATTTAAATATTATTATATTTTTTTTTTGTCATTTCCATTAGGAATTCAAAACAGAAGCTCACGGTTTTAGTGGCCTGTGTGATTGTTTACCCGGCGCCGCTTTGCATCACAAATTTTTACTTAATTTTTGCCGCTTGAAACGAAATAATTGCACGCATAATTTATTGAAGTTTGTTTTGGATTAAACTATATAACACTGTAAAACAATGTGATTATCCAGTTAAGGAAATAACTATTTATAGTATGTTTTGTGAAGGAGCACGAAAATATTCTAAAACGTAGTGAAGTAGACCAACAGCCAACATGGTTAAGAATCCAAAAGAATATAAACAAAGCAAGAAGAAATCTAAAAATAATTCTTCTTAAAAAGTTAAGAATTAAGTTTGTATGCGAAGATTCTAGAATAGATGGAGATACACATAGGATATGAGTTGCAAATACATTATCTTCGTTAAAATACCAACACTACTAAGATTCAAAAGTTTTGTTGAATATGCTACATCATATAAATGCCAAAAATGCTGTTAATGATATGAAGTCTACAGATAGAAGACTAACATTATCTTTGATGGTAGTACAGACTTTCATTAGCTCAAAAAAATATCAGTTGACCATTAATGCAACCTCATGTTTAACCAACTAATAATGGCAAATAAACAACAGATTCACTGACAAATCCTTCTATGGAATGTTTAATAGAGAATAAGTCTTTTACGACCAAAATGGAATCTGAGTAAGTACTCTCTTTGTTTTAATTCCAATAAATATTATTACATTAGCCTTTCGTAAATTCAACCGAAATCCACAGATACTACATATGATATGATTGACTTAACAAGTTAAGAGGCTGGTTTGCTTATTTATGACATATGTGTAATTTACTTGAATGAAGAATACGAAACCATTATCAATTAAGATGTAGATGTTGTTGGAACAAATACTGTCTTTCATAATTACCAAAAGCTTTCTAGACCATAGATAGACAACTTAGAAATTTATTCTTATTGAATTCTTATCTACTAAATATTTCTAAAGAAATAAAAAAATACAGTAATTCTGATCGTTGTCTATTATAATCATATACATGACGATATAAGTATATTCATGCCTACACATTATTGTAGAAATGGAACTAAAGGGGCTTGATTTATCAAAACACTCATATGTGTTAATTGTTGAAGTATAAATTCTTTTAAGAATGTTTATGGCTTAAAACATTCGGTAGCTAAACCACCAAACTAAAAACTATGTATAAAGAACTTATAAAGGTTCGAAAACATAGTACTCGAAAACTAAAGATTTACTGAAATATTGTGATATTTGACTTATTAAGTTGCTTGTAATACAAGTAACCATATAAACTGTACACACTCTGATTCACTGACTTAGTATGTTATGTCTGTTAATATAATATGTACAGTAGACGCTCAATTTTAAAGTACATAGAATAATAATTTTTTCTTCCAAATTCTGGAAATTAAAGTTAAGCCGTACATGATTGGTATATAAAACCATATAACCAATGTGAATAATTAATATCAAAAATACGAATTTATGTCTGAATATATATATGACATGATGTGTTAAATATGATAAGTCCGTCGCTAAGATCTTTCGTCATACAACTGATTTAAAAAAATGTAATATTATTATTCTGTACTCCATAAAATCTCCAACTTTTTCTATCTCTAGCAATATAACGTAATTCATTTGAAGGTTTGCCGGTTTGATTTGTTATCGTACTTCTCCAGGTGTTACGTGGTCTTCCTCTGTGTCCGTCGCAAAGATCTGTCGTCATAAAACTGATTTAAAAAAATGTAATATTATTATTCTGTACTCCATAAAATCTCCAACTTTTTCTATCTCTAGTAATATAACGTAATTGATTTAAAGGTTTGCCGGTTTGATTTGTTATCGTTCTTCTCCAGGTGTTACGTGGTCTTCCTCTGTGTCCGTCGCAAAAATCTGTCGTCATTAAACTGGTTTAAAAAAATGTAATATTATTATTCTGTACTCCATAAAATCTCCAACTTTTTCTATCTCTAGTAATATAACGTAATTCATTTAAAGGTTTGCCGGTTTGATTTGTTATCGTTCTTCTCCAGGTGTTACGTGGTCTTCCTCTGTGTCCGTCGCAAAGATCTGTCGTCATAAAACTGATTTAAAAAAATGTAATATTATTATTCTGTACTCCATAAAATCTCCAACTTTTTCTATCTCTAGTAATATAACGTAATTCATTTAAAGGTTTGCCGGTTTGATTTGTTATCGTACTTCTCCAGGAGTTACGTGGTCTTCCTCTGTGTCTGTTGCCTTCGGGGTTACATTAAAGTGTTGCATGGCATATTTCGTCGTACAGCTAACGAAAAATGTGGCTAAGACATTTTCAATGCGTGACTTGTTTTTTGATATCTTCTTGGTTTGTGGATGTAATAAGTAGTATTTATTTGATTTATAACACTCGCATCGGAGTGAAGGGTATGCAAGCTTCGATGAAGCCAACGATTATTTTGTTCCTCCTTTTTTAGTTTTATTACTTTTAATGGTTGGTTGTGTGAGCATTTAATTTTTAATAAATAAACAAATAATGGATTTGGTTTGTTATATTTTTAACTTCCAGCGAATATGTTTTGTTTTTCTTTCACAAAACAAACTAAAAATCAATTTAAAATTTGTGTTAAGTAAGTCTTAAGCCATTTCATACGATTAGGTTTACATTATTTTTTTTTAAAGTATCTCGTATCTAAACAACGCATTTCTAACCAATTTCGGACTTTATTTTGATTATCGTTTTCGTACGTCCAATTAGCATAGCGAATGCAAATGACACGGCCTGCATTATACGAATTACAAATTTGTGTAAAATTAGTGTGTTTTCTGAAACGCCGAAATATGTAAATTAGGTTCATTTCTTATGTTAATCACGAACAGATGGACGAATAATTCAGATTTGCCTATAATTATGCCGATTGCGTTAATTTCCTCTTTAGGTTTCAACATGTTTGTGTTTTCATAAATTTTCCATGCAATATTCTGTCAAGTTGAATTGCTTTAATGTTGATCTCGACGATGATAAAACACTTTTGTTATCTTAATAAATTATCTACACCAACAAATTAATTAATTAAATTACAATACCATATACTATCACAAGTAAATTTGATTTAATAAAGGCAAACGATTTTTATTCTATATAAAATAAAATTTAAAACGATGTTTATAACAAATTATGCTAATCAACCAATAAAATAATAAAATTAAATTTTTTTATTATTTTATATACAAAAGATATATTGAAGATGTATAAATAAATATACACCTACAAGGCGTTATGTCAACTGCATATAAATGTGTATTTTTATAGATTTGCTATATGGAATTATTGAAAAAATTAAAAATGCAATAAATAAAAATGGTATTAAAAACCAGAAACTACCTCATAAATTTCGTTCTAAAAGGAACTAAAACAATATACAATTTCAACACTAAAGAATACGAGTTTTGTTTTCAGATTTGGTTCTCTGTAGATACAAAAACTCATTTGCTATGGCACACAACAAAAGTAAATGCAAATAAAATCATCATTATGCAATATTAACTTTTAAAAATCAAAGTTGAATAAATTTTTCTGTATAAAAATATATTTCACTTCTTTTTTAAAATACTTAAATTATTTTATAATAAATTTGCACTTTAAAAAAATCTAGTTCGAAAAACATAATGGCAGTATATATACAAAATACGAATTTAGCAAACTGAACTACACTATTTACTTCTTTTTCCACCATCCGCTGCTGCCAGAACTAGCGCTAGCAACACTGCTAACAGGTGCAGACCAGCCACCATGACCACCTCCGTAGCTACCTCCATAACCACCGCTACCGCCGTAGCCACCACCGCCATAGCCTCCACCGCCATAGCCACCACCACCGTATCCGCCAGCGCTGGATGTGGTTGTTATGACTTTGTAAACATCTACATGACCGCCATGACCACCGCCATACCCGCCACCGTAGCCGCCTCCATAGCCGCCACTATAACCTCCGCTATGGCCACCACTATAACCGCTACTGTAACCGCCAGTATTGCCACCATAACCATAATTGCTAGCATATCCTGAGCTGCCACTACTGTAGCCACCACCATATCCGCCGCCACCATAACCGCCACCTCCGTAGCCACCACCGCCATAGCCACCGCCGCCATAACCACCATCAGTTATAATTTTAATGACTTTTACTTGACTGCCACCTCCGTAGCCACCACCGCCATAGCCGCCACCGCCGTAGCCGCCACCGCCATAGCCGCCACCACCGTAGCCACCACCGCCATAGCCGCCACTATGACCACCACTATAGCCGCCACTATAACCGCCACTATATCCGCCGCTATAGCCACCACCGCCGTAGCCACCGCCACCGTAGCCACCACCGCCGCCGCCTCCTTTCAGCGAACCCAATACATTTAATAATCCAAATGTTGCATTTGCTGTTGCCAGCACTGTGAACAGTGCTACCAGACACAAATATGTCTAAAATAAAAAAAAGTCCATTATATAATCCACAGTTTTGTACGATTCCAGACATATTCGTCTTCATGGGAAAACACTTACTTTCATTGCTTTAGCTTCACTTCACTTCAGTTCACTTTTGAAACGAATTTTGCCAACTAATTTTGGCTGGTGAAAGAACTTTGCTTTTTATACTCCATAACGAAAGAGCCATCTTGTCTAAAACAGAGATTCACTTTTTTATTGTTATTGTTGTTATTGGTTTTTTTTTTTCGTTCTACAAAACGGAAAACACATTAGCTCCATTGCTCACGATGACGGTCAAGATCAGCCGTTTGAGTCTCGCTTTGGATTTTGCTTTGCAAAAGGCATTTATGTACGTGCTCTTGAAATCAGACAAATTTTGGGTTTTTTTCATTTACTTTTCTTAATTTTTTTTATATAATATCTACATTATTATATATATTTTTTCATTATCTTATGTTAGACAAATTAATGGCTTCTGTAGATGTTAATCAGTAATGAAGTGAGTAGAACTCACGCGAATTGCCGTAAACTTGTTTCAGAATTTGTCAACAGAATTTTTGATAATTTTATTCTAATTGCACGTAGGGAATAGAGTAAGAGAGATACTCTGCTAAAATACTTAAGGTTTAACACAATAAATTTAAATAAAACACAGTCTGCGAAGAATGGTGTAAAAATAATTTTTTGTGTAGTAGTTTCACAGCGTGAGTTTAATACAACCGCTACAATGATGAGGGTATACCTTATAGTATTTAATTTAAGCAACCCGTATATCATTAAATTCAGAATTAATATTACTCTAAATGATGAAGCAAATTAGTTAATTTTTTAAAAATTATTTACCGGTATAATTGGTTTTTTATATTCTGTCAAGAAAAAAATATCAAAAATACCAAAACCATTAAAGATCATCAACATAATTCACTAAAGTAATTAAGTCATACCTTAAAATCATCTCATTGCATTTCAAAATAAAAATAAATTTAATTATATGATTTCCTACTAAATTCACATCATTTTATGCCGAAAGAACTCATGCATACAGTCAGTGCTTAACTCAGCGCAAGAGGACACATCAAAAAATACGAAAATCAGAAGAACTGCTTTAAAAACAAGGAATAAAATGGTTTGAATGATTCTCTTTCTAAACAATATTACAGAGTGTAAAAATAAGATATATAATTATATCGGTGAACACAATTTATTGATATTTTGACAATATTAGTTTGACAACTGGGCTTCTCAGTTGATTCCCTAAAGTGTACTAGTCATACTTTATATTATATAATATAATACTTCTTATACCTATTTCATATTATACTTTATATTAAATCCATATATACATATGTACAGATAGACATATAAAGAACCATCTCTTTTGTCATCCTAATTACACAGTACGGTTTCAGTGACAAATCTTTAGCAAAAAAAAAATGTTCAATTTAAGATTTGTCATTTAACAAAATATGGACCGCTTAACAGCCGCTGAACATTAAAATCTACTGAAATCTAACTGCTTAGGATATAATTGCTCTAGGGTAGTGACACGCATATATTTTTTTGAAAACAATGAAGATGATTCATTGCAAATCCGTACTCCTCATTAGAAGTGTATTTTAATTACGTTTACTTTAGAACCACAAAATGGACTTCAAATTTCAAACAACCCGAAAATTACCTTTCATATTAGCAGATAATGAAATTGATGACCTTACTTAAGATCGTCTCTATTCGTTTTTTTTGCAAGCTAATCAAGCTAATATATAGTTCATATGTTATCATCTATGTCCTATATGTTCTGTATTATAAATCTGCCTTTTGGACTTTTTCTACATAAAAAATTTTACTTAAGCACTCTGATTACTTATAATAACGTAAAAATTTTATGATTCTATATATGTCAGGTATGTACTTTACTTTTGTGAGTAAAGGGTGTATTAGTTTTATTATACCTTCTTAATCAACAAGCCGGGATGAATCAATCAAGTCATGTCCATCTATCATATATTAATAATTTACTCGCTAACTGACAGAGCTAATCAATTTAAAATTTGCTCCGGGCGTTTTTGTAACTCTAAACAGATGTAATTTGAATATGATTAACACTAATTGACAATGTAGCACCCATAAAAATAGTTGCCAAGAAAGAAATGAAGATTCAATATCACAAATCATAGTTGAAGACTTAGACGTAAAAGTTTATTCAATATTGTTAATAATGGCTTTAAGTAGAATTTTCTTTGTGAACGGTATTGAAACTTTAGCAATGTTATTATAATTGTTTGTCTGTTAACAATACTCTATATGAATCTTATTGAAGTTGTGTCTATATTGAAGCTAAATATCTATCGATGAACAGTATCATCTGTGCGAGGGGTACCAAAATTTTATCAACACTAAACTTTACTTGAAATCTTATTATTAAACTACCCCTGTAAATGGTATTGAGGCTGTAAATGGTATTTTTCAATATGATGATAAATCTCTGTTCTGAACAAAACAGTCTATGGGAAGGATATTGTAATAAAGCTACAATACTAATGCTAACAGTAACATCTACATCTGCAACTACTACTATCAGTAACAGAACTATCTATGCGAACAATATTGTGGCTTTATCAATACTTATGATAAGTTTTCGTCTTACTCCCGAACTATTAGTTTGAAAAAGTTTAGTCTGTACTAAAGCTAGCATGTGTATTATAACTGAACTATCTGTGCGATGAGTATTGAAGCTTTGGTTATATCAAAGCATATTTTCTGGCATATAGCAGAGCGATCTATCTAAATGATATTCAAATTTTATTAGTATCAAAGCTTACTCTATGCAGCACAATATTACTACGTGTGTGAAGGCTATTGAAAGTTCTGTAAAACTAAAATCCGCATGATTTTTTTTTCTACTTATTTTAAAACAAGTATAATATTAGCTAATTTAACTGATTCACTTTTTAATGGAAGCTTAATCATTGCAGTTCCTGAATTTGTGGTTTTCTTCATTTTGCATAATTTTGTTTATCTTTTCCAAATATAAATCAATATCTATGTATTATATACATATATATCATAATAAACCTACAAATTATTTCAGATATATAACGTCATCACAATAGAGTTGTTATAAATATTTAGCATAACAAGTTTTGAGTATTCTTTCCTATCTTTTTAAAATTGTTCCAGCATTAGAATAAGCTTTTTGCCATTAAATACACAGCATTTTTTTTCTTTGACCGAAACTTAGCAAATATTATATATTCATCACGATCGATTTGATTAACATATGTATTGCTTAAGGTGCAAACTTCTAGAAAACTAAAATTAAATATTACATGCTTATATATATGTAAATATATGCCTATATATCAAGCCTATATATTTATTTAAACTGTCGAGTAAATTTTATTATGTTAATTTTGTAAATTAAGTTTAGAATTATGCTAATATCTTACAATGGGGAATCCCCTATTATTATAAAATATAAATTAATAATTCTCTTCTTCTCTCACTCAATAAATACTACTATGTGAAAACTACTAAATTTATATTTCGATATTAACAATATTTCAAGTTTGGGAATTTCAAATTTGAAAAATAAAAATCATGAGATTTTTGCAAACCCACAATTAATGATCAAAAATATTTCAAAAGTTCGAATTGCAGTTTTTTTTTTATATTAATAAACACTGCAAAACTATTTACTACTCTGAACCGGTTCCATAAATATTTAATGTTAATCAAATTAATTTTTGACAAAAAAGTGTAAAATTTGCAAAAATTATTCCAATGATAAGATACAAATTAGCTACTCTATAGTTATGCATCTCTGGAATTTGCGATGAAAAATTCGGTTAAAACTGAAAGCAGACCAAATTTTGTGGTCAATATGATCAAATCGAAAGATAAAAATTCAAATAAATGGATGATAAATAATGAATGTTATTTATTATGCTAACAACAATGTTAACTAACCTAATAGGTTATTATATAAGTATATACACATTTATATACACTTATACATACACGTTTTAATATTCCTTTAATACCAGATCGTTGTCATTGCTCTCACAAAAGTAAGTGATACTAAAAATTCTACAAAATATATCAAAATATTCTTGAGTACTTCAAAAAAATGAACTGGTCCTTCTGTATACTTTTAATTACCCAACCATAAGTGTATCTGTCCATCTAATTGATCAATCATCTATTTATTTGCACTTGCGAATTTTCAAGGCATGTCATTAACATTGAAATCTCTCAAAATTTTCTTGAATAGTTGAAGAAGTCAAGCCTATCGTGCAATGTACTTCTAACTACTCATCCATCTCTATCTGTACCTTCTGTTCAAAAAGGATTTTGTTGTTTGTTAACTACCACTTAAGTAATAGATCTTTTTCAAAAATGTTGGCATATGTGTATCGCTTCAGAAGGAGCATATTTTGAAGGAGATAAATTAAATTTGAAATAAAATTTAAATTTGTGTTTTATTTACAAAATCCGGGTAATTTTTGAGATGGTATTATACGGTCATTACCTTTGCTCTTGCGAATTGAAGAAAACCTCAAAGGTTCCACAAAGAAAATCAAAATTTGATGGAGTAGCTCAACAAGCAATGTGCTTCTAACTTCCTATCAATTTATTAATTTCTCTATCTATGTTATATCATCTATTTATATGAGATCATTAAGTTAAAGATCATTGAGTGGAAGATAGTAAAACATGGCTTTTCTTCTAAGTATACATATGTATTAATAATTTCTTTATTAGTTCAAAAAAGCAAACTAATGGTTAGTAGTTTCTCTTTAACTACTAACCACCTGTTAAACTGTCCATAGCTCTCTTGGTATCTGAATGTACCTAGAAAAAGTAAAATTAAGAGATTTCATAACTTAAATATATTATTTGCGTTATGTATTTAAGTCAAAGCGGTAGACAGAACCACGAGACTCCTGAAAGTATAAAATTTAATGTGTTCATTATCAAGTAAACAATATAAGATGGTAATGCTACTTTTTTCTATTATATCCCCTTTTTTGAAGGGAAATATTATCTCTATACATGTATATGTTTCCATGTAAATTATTTTTATAGTTTATCAAAGTTTAAAAAAATATTACGGATGATAGATAATCAAAACTCTTTCAAAACTTTTCTTTATATCCCTTTTGTTAACCCATTGTGTTATCATTGTTTTCGGAGTCCCAAGTAACCCAGATAAAGATATTCTCATTTTGGACTGGTAAATCACATTAGGTATTATATGAATAAAATGTCTGTACGAGTAATTCCAATATTAGCTATATCACCAAGTACTTGGAAAAAGAAGATCCGAAAGTTAATAAACGTTTATTGTCAAGTGCTAGGCAGTGATAAAATAGATAAATGGGATACATAACAGTGACTGATTGATAACTGAATATTTATTAAACAAAAAAAAATTTTTAGTCGTTGAATTCATTTTAATTAAATATAATCTGTTTAGTTTGCTTAAGTATAAGTATGATTTCATATAAGCTATTCTAGATGCATACCAAAATATTCTTGGGTTATACACAGTGATACATTCAAATACACTGATGTGTGAAGGTGTAAAAAAACCATTTACAATAGGAACATTTCTGGGTATTTTCTTCTTAGAATTGCAGAAATATTCGAAGGTAATATCAGGTATTTCGCAAACTTTTTAGACCGTAATTCATACGATCGTAATATTTATTTACGAGTTCTCATATATCTACCTTGATTGCAAGAACTGTCACCTGTCGCCGTGCCTGTCAGCTATAGTGTATTATACCAGTTAGGTTTTAGCACATAACTGTAGTCCCTAATCCGAATTAATTTTCATTGCAATACTATAAATCAGAAGATTGTTTATCATTAATAATTTAGTGAAGTTAAGAAATGCATTAAATGGAGCTGAAAATATTGCGGTTAACTTTCAACACTAAGAAAATATAATACAATACCAATAATACCTACTTTGACTATAAAAGTTAAATTTAATTAATTTACACAATTATTTATACAGCAATATTACCTGTGACATCAGTTTATAAAAGTATTATTAAGAAATAATTTGAATTTATATAAAACATGTAAAACACTAATTCATTTATTAAAACATGTCTTACACCTTCTTCCTGATATAATAAGTCCATCAGTTTTAGAAAGTTTAAGTGGACTTTTCATTTTTTAATAATGTCACGGCTCATCTTCACGGAAGTGAAAGTATGCAGACTTTGAAAAGTGCCAAAATGTTGATATTAAAATTAAAATAATTACTTTCATTTCATGATTTTAGACGTAATGAAATAAATTAATTTTGTGTATTTTTAATTTTTATTAAATCTTTTTTTTTATAACAAAAAAACAATAACAACATTAACAACGCCTACGAATGCACATTGTTGCCTAACAAATTAACAACAAAATTTAATTTTAGCTTAACAACTGAGCCACTATGTGGCGCTGTTTATCACAAAGGCGGGGTGTGGTAACCGCAACATATTTTCTATTAAATATACTTGTGGCTTTTAGTTAATTTCGTTAATATAGCTAAGTTATCAGTACGAAGAATAAAATAGTTTATGTATTATGTACAAGTGAAACGCATAAACAACACGATGTTTGATGATGGACTAGATCAAGAAACTTACTTAATCCCAACCAGAACTGCCACCGGCGGCCCAACCACCTCCAACGCTACCGCCAGAAGCCCAGCCACCGCCTACTCCACCGCCAATACCACCTCCGTAGCCACCACCGTAGCCACCGGCATCAGCACCAGCGGAACTAATTACTTTGATGATCTTAACTTCACCGCCATGGCCAAAACCGCCAACATCACCACCATGACCACCGGAAAAACCGCCGCCAATACCACCGCCTATACCGCCGCCAATATCTCCACCAAAACCGCCATGACCACCACCGAAACCACCATCTTCATGAATAACTTTAATTACTTTGACTTCACCGCCCGAATGACCACCGGAATAACCACCGCCATGTCCACCAGAGAAACCACCATAACCACCGGAGATGCCACCATGACCGCCACCTTGACCACCGCTGATGACTTTAATGATTTTGACTTCTTCGGCACCGCCACCATGACCGCCAGCAAAGCCGCCATCATAGCCACCACCGAAACCGCCATCAAATCCGCCACCTCCGCCGCTATAACCACCATGACCACCACCAACGCCGCCGCCTTCGCTAATAACTTTCACTACAGCACTGCTACCGCCAGATGAATGGCCACCACCGAAACCGCCGTCAAATCCGCCACCACCGCCGCTATAACCACCATGACCACCACCAACGCCGCCACCTTCACTAATAACTTTCACTATAGCACTGCTGCCACCTGATGAATGGCCACCGCCGCCGCCACCATAGCTGTAACCACCACCGCTGTATGAGCTGGCACCACTATAACCGCCACTGTAGCCACCACCGCCACTGTAGCCTCCACCACCACCGCCACCACCTAGACCCAAAAATCCAGCCTGTGATGTGGCAACTAAGGCAAAGAGGCAAACGAAAATCTGCAATAAAAATTCAACTCATTAATATGAAACCATATACTCCTCATTAGTTATATTCCACCTTCATATTGTTGTAAGCACCGTTTAGTTACTGCTTATGTACTCAAGTAGACGAAGTCAACCAAACTGTAGCTCCGAAACGAATTCAGACACTGACATTGATGCTCACAAAGCAACCGATTTTATAGTCCCAAAAATTTTGTTAGATCTGCAAAGCTAAGTAAAATGCAAAAAAAAAAAAACTTGACCACATAAAACTAAATATTATTACAAAAAAAAGTTTAACGTAATCGAAAGTGTTTACATTCCCACAACTGTGTCTGACTTGAAGAGGCACACCAATCACCGGCATAAACTAGTTGATCCAACGATGACGAATCTAAACGCTGAAACACATGTGCAAAAAATCTACAGCGTTACAATTAAACATAGTTCAAAAGATATGAAACCACACAAAGAGCAACCAAAAACCAATATATTGTATGTAAAAACAATCAAGTAGAAGAAGAAGTGGCTGACCCGCAACTTCGCTCGAACCACTCGTGCCTAACATGAAAGTCAGTTGGTCAAACGTAACTACTCTTCTTCTTCTTCTGTCTTAGTTTTATGTTGTTGTTTTATTTTCTTGATTGCTGCGATATTTGTTGGTGAACATCTTTCTCTTTAGTTTTGCACTTTTCAATATCTTTGAAAATGAATTCATTTTATTGCATCAAAACTTTTATGACTTCCCTCTTCAAAAAACAAAACGACGAAAAGCGGTGATTCCGTATCTAATTCACAATTTGTTGAGAGCAGCAGGTCAAGCAACTCAACAGCGACAGCAACAGTAACAGCAGCTGATACTGTTGCAGATACTATGTATATTGCTGATACAGATACTGTTGCTCATGCTACTGCTGTTGGTGCTGTTGGTGCTGTTAGTGCTCCGATTGCTGCGATTGCTGCTGCTGGTGAATGTATTTCAACTTCGTTGCTGGCGACGATTAACAAATCTATGCCGGTTTACAATTTTTTTTTTGTTTTTTTTTTTTTAACATAACTTCAAGATTAAAGTAACCTTCAGCTCGTTTTTCTGCTTTTAGCGCTTTGCTTTCTTCAGCTTCCAATCTTCCCAAATAATTAACAAACTAAGCGACTCATTTATTTTTAGCATTTTAAATGTGTTTTAGTGTGTCTCCATATTATCCCACTTTTATTTCACGTTCGTATCTCTTTAACTGTGTTAATTGCCGGTGATGCAATAATAAATTTATGGTTCCATTTTAATTAATCAAAACATCAGACAGGTAACCTATTAAACAATGTTACCTCATAAATGCAAGTGAGTGATTACCGCTGGGGCTGATATAATTTTGACGAGATTAGTTGCTCCAGGCAAAACCGTTCATATTTATGACCAATTGTTTGCTTGACCAAAGTACGGATGCCTCTTCAGTGGTAAATTGAGTGTTCAATGAATTGCAAAAATAGTACACAGAAAGCATACCATAATTTGGACTAATTTTCTACACTTAAATTGCAATTAGTTTTGTTTGAAATTTTTTATTATTGATAATCTATCAACTGAATACTTTGACGGTACTTAAATACAATCAATAATAAATTTTCATATAAGGAAATCATTAAGTTTTTGACTCCATCCTAGATTTTCTTTTGATTTTGTGGAGTTTCATAAGAGATTTCTTTTCAATATTTATATTTTTATTGGATTTTTTTGTATACTTTTTGCCCATCAAACAAAAAATGTTTATAGTTAAACATTAGTGATTTTCTTTATTTTCACATACGATACAAACATATCACGATTTTAATCTCTTCATACATTTTAATACGTTAGTAACAGAAATACTCCTTCAAATTATAAAATTATTATTTAGAGAAAAATAATAACATGGGAAATATTTACATAAAGTGCACTTTTCATAATTCAGCTTAAGACCTCTTATGTCAATGAAAATCCTATCTTGAAGTTTCCTTCGTAAGTTCAAATTTTCACACAAAGTTAAATATACATAAAGTTATGGATTATTTCCTTACAAGCAAAAATAAAAACCACAGTTTAAACTGGTTTATTAACAAATAACACAATTCATATTTGTAAATAATAACAGCTGTAATTTTTTCTTTCAGAGTAGCAAAAAAATACTCACAACTTACGAAAGAAAACATGAGAAGCAACAACAGTGCTCTTAAAGTATTCAGGGTTAGATTTTACTCGCAAAAAATCTTAAGTATAAATCTTAAGTTTAAGTGCTGCCAAATTCAAAAATTAATCTATTGTGAATGTTCACTGGGAATATATTTCAAAATCATATAAGCGTTTCATTTACTATTAAATTCAAATACACGAATAAATTAATTAATTAAAATATATAAGATAATAATACTTACCATTGCACTTCTAACATTCATTTCGTTTTCTTTTATGTAAATTAATTAATTAATTAATGTTTACACTTTTTATGTATTATATTGTACATAAGACTACAAAAAACATACCATATGTCAAAAACAAGCATTCAAAATTTTTTAAAAGTGATGCCAATTTATTTTAACTAGACTAAATGCTGTTTTTTTACAACTCTAAAAGAAAAAATTACAACTAATAAAAGAAATTTCATTTGATTAATAAAAATTTTATAAATACGTTACATAGAGATCTTTGGAATAGATCTAGAAATAGTTAGCCTGCACACTAACTACCAGCCACATCGGTAATTGCTTTATATATTATTAATAGGATATTACAGGTTATTAATGGGTTATTACAGGTTATTATTAAACAAGGCTAACACAAATTTAAACAGAGCTTTTAATCCAATGTCATATATTATTAATATATAATAAGCATAAATAAATTTGTTTCAGTTCAGAGTAGTAGAAATCTCTGTCTTTAATCAACAGATATTTAGAGAAAAACAATATAAGTCTTAATATTGAGTTGATTTTGCCCGTTTTTAATTTCCTCTTTACACCACAAATGTAAGGCTTCTTACGGAAGGAATCTAAAGTGTGTTTTTATATTTGACTCATATATTGCAAGTTCAGACAAACTGTAATCATAAACTTGAATTCTTTTCTCAATTTTTAATTACTAAACCTATAACGCCTGTCTATGAATACTTCTCCCTGCAGATAACGATTTGGAATATTTCTGAGGTAACGAGGACACGGTTTGGAGTGCGAATCGTTGTGAGTGTCCCCACTTACATCATCCTACCGAACACGTAAATCCGTTACCACGTGGGTCAGATGACTGAAACTTCGGCTGTACAAACCAACTGAGTTCGGCAGTGTCGTGGTGGCTGTGTGTAATGCCTAAACTTACGCAGAGAAAATAATTGTACTTTATTTTCATTCGGCGTGGAGTTGCGTATTCACACCGGCTGTTGTGGCCCAAAAATCAGAAGAGATGAACTCCGATCTTTATTAAAGGTGAAGTTATGCGAAATATATAACTTCAATTTGTGTCGGTGGAAATTCCTTGGAATTTCCAATGTGCCGCCTTAACTTATACTTGGGTTTTTTAGAGTACCTTGGGGTTAAGCCATCACTGACAGGTGGTCACGCTAAACAACACTGGATTCTTTTTATAAATACTTACAAATTATTAAAAGAATACAATTCAGTAGTATAAGTAAAATTAAATCAGTTTCTATGATTTAATAAAGTTACAGTAAAGATATTATTTGCTGAATCTACAAATCTGTAGCGCTTTAGTCTTCTTGTTTATATAGTTTCTAGGTAAGTGTGCCTTCATTTTTAATAAGGAAATTTTATCATTTCAATAAAACGAGCTTGTTTTTAAATCCTATACTATATTACCAATATAAGATGCATACTTGATAAAAACAGATCCTCAAGTTTATTAACGTTTAAGAAATAAGTATTACCAAGTAGCACAATAAATGAGTAAAATATTTAGCAGTCAAGAGATACAGCCACATTTTTTTTGTTAATATTTTAGACATTAAATACTTAAGCGTAAATTATATTCTATCTAACTAAAAATTAAAAATATTCTGAATTAAAAAATTTATTTCATAGTATTGTATTTTTAGTAATCTTTGTACTTATTACTTATGAGTATTTTTACTTATGAGTATTATTCTTTATAAGCATGGGTTATACATAGTAATATATCCCTATGAAATGACAGATCCCGATGTAAATATATCACTTATCATATAAAAGTTTCTTAGGATGTCTTTTTCTTCGGTTTGTAAAGATATTCAAAAATGATAGTAAGTGTAATTCAAACCCAAACACATCCAACCCAAACTAGTTTAACGATAACGCATTCATTATAATTTTCCTTTTAGATTGTATCAGTATCTAAAATTACTTGAAGTTATATTATTGAAATCTCTTTGAAATCTCTATAGGTGTACTCAATCTACTTGGTCGTTTAGATTGTTCGTCTGAAAATGGAGTACAAACAAACTTCTTAAGCCGTTTGTTGCTCAAACATTTTGAAGTATTATTTCTCAATCGTGTAGTGAAGTGTATGCAAGCTTTGCAAGTCGTCATTAATATTATTTTTTAAGAATGATAAATTTGCTAAATAAATTTAAATAAATTTGGGAAAAATTAGATATAGCAATTTTATAGTATACAGTATTTAATAATAATAAACATGTATACATACATATGTATATACATATGTATATATATTTCCATACAACACTCTTGACCATAACCTTTTAATATATTCATTACCACAGTTTTTATTGAAAACTGCATTTAATTTTTTTAATTTTAATGATTATTTTTATTTATTAATTTTTGGTTTGGCCATGTACACTCAATTTATTTCGAAGTTTTTGAAAATATTTAAAAGTCTCTTAACCAATATACCACGAACATTCAAAACTAATTCCAAGAAAATATTTTTTTCATTCATCTGAAATATTAATTTAAGTATTTGCAATTATTTCTTCTTCAAATTTTAAAAAAAATTGAAGTTTGTCAAATTGCTTTTTAAATTGTTTTTATTGGATTTCTCGGTATAATATTTCATAGCAGGGATATTTAAAAGTATTATAAGTATGTATATAATTACAATATAATAGACATGTATATATTATATATATATATTTATGTATATGACAAGTGCAGTTTTCTCAAATTAATCATTTTTAAATAAATTACATCCAAACTAACCTATCAAATGTTCATCCCACACAAGTATAGCTTGATATAATTAAATAAAATATTTTAATTAATTTTATTCATATGTGTGTTACATACAACAATTTCCATTTATTTTACATATGCACACAATAAATATTTTTATGCCACTTCATAAACATATACATAGTATTGTAATATAGTCATAATAAACAATAAAGATACTTTTATAAGACCATTTATTTTACCATTTGTTATTACTTCTCAATCCATTCAATGCTGTTAAGCTGGTAAATGTAAGCATTAAAACATTACTACAAATCCATTAAAATTAATTAATTAATAATTAAATGAAAACATATATTAATTGACATTAAAAATTTTATTTTAGTTAAGGTTTTAATGTATTTTTAATGCATCTGATCCGATTTCTTCACTAGCTTCCCAAAACAACCTGCAGCGAATGCTAACAAATCGTGGGTATTCCGAATATTAACCATAATTACATTTTTAACATATCAGCAAAGGCTTTTGGCACAGCATCACAGTGTATCTCTGGCTTACTTGTGTAATAAAATGTTGAAGATTATGTTAATTAAAATAAGAAAAAAATGTATACAAAATATAAATTAACTAATTTTGGTTATAAATCAGCTGAAGCAGAATATATTATGGAAATATTTAATGCTTCATACTGAATAGTTTCAATAAATAGAAAAATGGTGAAGAAAAACACGTTATAAAAATATTTAACAGCTTTAATAGCACAAATGAATGATAATCAAATATAATTGAGATTGTCTGTAACAGGTTGACGTATTGTTTAAAAATACAAAATTTCGGCTTCACTCATTAACACGGCTCTACCACCGCTGATCTAAGATTTCTACATCTTTCTTATGATAGATTTGAAGAAATCCGCAAAGTAGGCCTCTATTTCAGAATTAGTTTTTTAATCTAACCAAATCGCTTTCTTCGTATCATTCTAATATTTTCAATTTGGTAATAGATAACGCTCATTAAGGTTGATTGTGAACTGAATTCTATATTAAATTCAGGGTACGAGTTTAACCCCTCATAGTTGCAGTTTAAAAAAATTATTCATGAATAATTAAATTTAGAAAATATTTCCAAGACTATTGATAATAGGTATTGCCAATACCAAAAACAGCAAAAACTCAATTAATTAAAATAATACGTTAAAAACAATTTTTGTTGTTGCAATTTTGGTACTGTTTGATTAAAGCCACTCAATAGAAAACAATAGTTTATATTAAGAATTATATTTCTTTCGTCAAAATATAATATTAAATTCATTTAATTTGATCATTCTTATAATTTTTTTTATAATACAATCCATTTATTTGATAAAGGCACTCTTTGTTCTTTCTTATTTACAAAACATTCATCTGCTCTCTGATACCAGAAACAACTAGTTTATATACCCAACATAAGTTTAAAGTATATTGTAGTAATCAAAGTAACTCGCTAAAGTAATTAACGACTCTAAGTTTAGTTCAATTAAAAGGAATACACAAGCTATGGGATTTAACACAGCTGATCTCCCGACAAGCTGTGCCCTATAAGCTATGCCCTACAAGCTGTGTCCCACAAGCTGTATCCCAATAGCTGTGCCCCACAAGCTATACCCCACACGCTGTGCCCTGAAAGCTATGTTCGATTACTGCATTTCATTAATTCGGATTGGTACTATCAATTGTTGTATATGTGTACTATATTACAAAGACTTAATTCAGACGAGTATATTCCAGCAATAAATCTTTTTTTACTTTCCAATTTATTTGTTTTTTTGTTATATTTGATCTTTGCTTTTTATTTGTTTTTCATATGTTCTTTTCACATTGAAACTACTTAGGTAGTTATTGATGACATCACATTTAAATATGCTTATTTAAATATTCTTTATGCTGAGCTTAAATTCTATGCTTTCCAAATAGTTTAGAAAGTGAAAAAGCAAAACAAGATTTTCAATTACAAAAATAACTTTATATATCCGCGAATTCACACTAAAACTCAATACACACTATTCCTACGATTAATGGATCCCAATTTTCCAGTAGTTTACCAGATGTACTGTAAAATTCCGCCTTCATTAGCATCATCCACTTTGATTAGTGAAAATTCTTTTACATAAACCAACTTTCGAGAGATGATGGCTCTCGAATGACCTAGCACAAAACGTACGAACAACAAACAGAAAAAGTGAGTTCTTCATTCTTCAAGTAAAAGACAATGTTAGTCTCTTCTATGTTACCAAAGAAGTAAAATTGTAACAGTGGGAATGCAAATAGTAAATAACAATTGCGAATCCCTTATCCAAGTAAAAGCGAACTGTTTAAAAGGGTGAAACCGCTGACAGCAAAATTAGAAAAAAACCTCTAAAGATTTTGAGTCTTTTCTTTGAAATTAAACAGAGCTATCAAATATGTCTGTTATTGCAATAATTCACCAATCTATGCGATGTCTATTTGAGTTCTACGATCTTATTGTTTTAATAGATTGCATTTCTTCTGTAGACCACTTTTTTCTTCTATAATTTTAACAATCTATTTTTACAATCTCGAATAACTTAAAATGAATATATATATGAATACATCTGGAACCATCCTATCTAAGTCTTAATAAGGAACTACACATGAAAATTAAATTACTTTATCCTTTTAAAATGTAACTGAGAAACCTAATATATTTTTTCTTTTTCCTATAACAAACCCTGACTACAAAGAGTGCAGTATCAACTCAAAAACAAATTTTAATATTTTTTTTTCTGCAACAAAACCTAACCAAAATTCATATATTTTTGGATTCATTTCAACACTATAAGTATCTTGTTTTCACTTTGCAATTATGTATCCCAACCTACAGAAAAGCAAACATAAATTTTTATGATATTTTTTATTAAAATCAATCAAATTCTCAAAGTGACACCGCACGAGTGTCTATCAATTACAAAGGTGTTTGCCGATTTTGAAGCTGCGATTGAACACTTTTTTTGCGAGCAATGCTTGGATTTTTAATTTTTTTCCTAATTTTTTGACATTTAATCTTTTTAATCATTTTTGCAAGGTGTTATTAATTCGAACAGTTCAATGTTAATCAAAAAAAGAAAAGATTTTTAATATTTGATAAAAATTCGCAACTTTTAATTAAACTAATTAAGATGAAGCAATAAAGTGAAGAAGAAAAGAAAATACAAATGTTCGGCGAACTTTGATAGTAACTGAGTCTAACCAGCAAACTAACATACTAAGTATCTGCACTTTTTTTGTTAAAAAAGCAATGAGATTTAAAGAATGCCGAATAATGGGAACAAATTCCAACATTTTAGATATTTAGAGAATACGAACGATTTCTAGCATAACTTTACCATTTCCAATTGGCGGATAGTCCCTACTATTCAATCTTTTACAAAATTACTTTGAACGTGGAATATGTACTATTTCATTGTGACCATTTCAAAAAAGGGTTTGAATATTTCGGGCGGTCTATAAATAGTAGAAGCTCTCACCTACTATCTACTAGCACCATCACGCATAAAATACGGTTAAGTAACCTCAAATCAAATGCTATAAAAACGTTCGCTACGACTTCATTCTTAATCTCTTTAGTCCTATCAAAAAAATATTGACTTCATTTCTTTCATTCTCAATTTTGACAGGAAATTTAATGTCAATTTTTCATCCAGAGTCACTATACTGTCGAAAAGTATCTCACTAAGAGAAAGTTTAACGATATATTCTGACTGCGCAGAAATGGGAATTGACATAAGTAATAATTAATTAAAAAATAAATTATAATTAATAAATAATTTTTTCTTAAAAATTATGAAGAAATCAACATATTTTAAGCTTTCTGATGTCCTGATTATTAAAGAAGCTATAGCTTGTCTGGAAAGTAATCATATATTGAATAGGAATACTATTAAACACCTGCAGTTTTTGACTGCTACAAACGTCTTATTGAAATATCCAGGCAGTTTAAGATTTTTATATCCTGCGTTCCCGGTCGTGGAGATATTTTCAATAACTACAAGACAGATGAAGTAGACAAATGTGATACGTCAGGTGATCATTTTATCTGCAAGAAGCTGTTGATAAGTTCTGTATTTAACAATTGATCAATTTACTACAAGATTGGAAGACTCAGCGATTTCCTAGCAATCACACTGAGATGCCTGTAAAAATATCCGCCTTGTGGTCATCAGCTTTTTGACGGCCTATAGCCGTTTAGAAAATCATTCGACAATATTAAATCTTCCGTTTAAATACTATCGCAGCAGTAGGAAGATGATTAAAATAAAATGCTGGAAAAAAACTGAAAAATATATTCAATTAAAAATAACTATAATTGATTAATTCAATTAGTATATAGCTGGTTGATGATTTCGTTATTATATAACACACCAAGTGAATTTATTAATGAACTTTGACAGTAAATTAAAAAAATTCCAAGTTAGAGAATACAAGTTAAGTACGACATTCAGTCAGTTGGGTATTAAACACCGATTCTGAGCTTTAAATTTGGCAATGCAAGAGTTCAACCCTTGATACTTGCAGCCTTAAAATAAATTATTTACGAATAATCAAATATAAAAAATAATTTCCAAAACCATTGATGATGAGTATTTTTGAATACTCGAAACGGGTGTATTATGGTCAACCAAAAAATTTAAATAATTAATAAAAAAATAAAAAAAATATTGTTGTTGATTCATTAATGTTCAAAATCCTCTCTATTAAAATAGTAGTTTCTATTAAACAGCATGGTTTCTTTCATCATCATTGGCTTTAAAAATCAAATTTAATAAAAAAAATATTTTTTTTTTAAACCAATTATGAACTGAATTTTATAGAATACTCTGACTCTGCATTAAATTTAATTAATTATATTTAAGTAAATAAATTAAGAGGTTTTTCTTTTCGAACAGTGGTGAACGACAACAACAAAAATTTTATTTTATTGTTTTTATATTATTTTAATTAATTGCATAAACTAATATATTAAATTGTCTATTGCTTCAGTTTTTGCATTTATCTCGCTTAATTTAAGTTAGTTTCCACATAATCTTTATGATGAACGCTGCCTACTTTCAGGTCAATTTTTAATGATTGCTTAGATACTTTTATATTGCATATAATGAGGATTGATAAAACAACATCTCTACACTATTCTACATAACTAAAAAATTAGTTTTTTTTTACAATTATTTTTCTTAAATATATTAAATAATTTTAAAATAATCTCAAAAATACAAGTTGTTATTGTTGTTTTACAATATGACTTATAAATTAATTATACATTTACATGTTATACATTTATCGGTTTTCAACGTTAAAAAATACCTCAACAGAACTGCAAAAGTGGTTTAAGCTAATCCATTATATCATAGGTTATCACATAATACATAAGATATTTTATTTTAGTTTTTTAATTTCATTTTTTTACTAATTATAAACCTGTTAAATTTTTTTAACAGATAAAATTTATTTTCGTGAGAATACTATTATACAGAAAATATAAATATGCAATACATAAGACACATAAGTTTATTAATTAATAAAATCGTTTTCAGTTTTTTAATATAATTTTCCAAGAATTATACACCTTTAAAATTTTTGTGCCTGATAAGGTTAGGTCGTCAAAATATTATAATAAAACATGATAACCCACATCTAAGACACTTGAAATTAATAAAAAATGATAACTTCTCCAAAAATGTAGAAATATAAAAGATCGGAAATATAATAAATAAATATTTGTACATATACATATCTACACATATCTGTATAATATTATATGAAAACTTAAGTATAATAATACATATAAATAAATAATATGTATTATTGTATTATTATTATTAAGTAAAACAATATAATTGAATATTTTTATAATGGGTATAAAGAGTTGTCAATTTTATCCAAAGATTTCCGGTACCACTGCATTTGGTTATCTTGCTTTTTAAATACTTCATTAACTTCTATGAATAATTAAGTGTCATTTATTGATAATTATCTTATTTATTTAATTTTATTCTGTATCACAATTTTTGCAAATAATTTTAATTTAATTTAAAATTTTATTTATACCTTCTACTGTTCTTAGTAAAATATATTGTCCCAAGATTGTAAATTAAAGATGTCATCAATTTACAACTTATAACACAAATTTTTAATTGCATAATAAAAATTGTAAATACAAATATTTATATATAAATATATATAAGAGAAAAAAATGTATATAATCGAAATAAAATTATTGATATTATTGACATATCTGACATCACGAAAACGAATGCCGTTTTGAATAATAAATTTTAACCTCCGGTTTGGAAAAAAGCACACGACGAATTAAATTCAACTTTTATTGAAACAACAGTTTAACTATATGCAAAAAGTAAAAATAATATATATAATTAAATTGATATTTTTAATAAATATTCATAGACTATTAATGAAATTTAAGCTCTTCAAATGAATTTCAGTGGAAAGTCTAGAACGAAGCACACAGCCAAATGCATTAAATAGATGTACTTATGCAATTAGATTTAGCTTCTCTGTGCCTAAGAGATAAGATTTGCATTGAGTAGATCGAGTGGAGTGGAGTAAAGTGAAGTGGAGTGAAGTGATGCAGTATAGACCTGCATCTATAATTGATTAGAAAAGTATAAATTGTTTAATTTAAATCAAACTGACATCAGTTGCAGCAGAAATTCACAAAGCATTAAACTAAATATGAATAAATACTTAGTGAGTGAAAATAAATAAATTTAATGTTTTTTATATTCAATGATTTTAATTTGAAATATTTAATTTTTCAAGATATCATGTCTCGCCTTAATGGTGGGCGTAATAGCAGTGAACGGATATGGCACTGGAGGTGGCGGTGGTAGTCACGGTGGTGGATCTGGTAGTGGATTTGGTGGTGGTGGTGGAAGTGGCTTAGGTGGAGGTCACGGTGGTGGATTAGGTGGAGGACCTGGTGGTCATGGTGGTGGAGGTGGAATTGGTGGCGGCCCAGGAGGTATTGGTGGCGGACCAGGTGGTTTTGGTGGCGGCCCAGGGGGTATTGGAGGTGGTCATGGCGGCGGCCATGGTGGCGGCCTTGGCGGTGGTTCTGGTCTCGGTGGTGGTGGTGGTGGCGGTGGGCCTGGTCTTGGTGGTGGTCATGGTGGCGGTCTCGGTGGCGGTTCTGGCGGACACGGTGGCGGAATAGGTGGTGGTCCTGGCGGAATTGGAGGTGGTTCCGATGGATTCGGACCAGGTGGTGGTCATGGTGGTGGTGGTGGTAGTGGAATTGGTGGTGGATCTGGCGGTTTCGGCCCAGGTGGTGGTCATGGTGGACACGGTGGCGGTATTGGTGGTGGACCTGGTGGATTTGGTGGTGGCCCAGGTGGTTTTGATGGACCTGGTAATTCAATCGGTGGAGGTCCTGGAGGCATAGGTGGTGGTGGTCATGGAGGCCATGGTGGACATGGTGGTGGCGGATACAAAAAGAAGGGCTACTAAAAAGTGTGTTTATTTACCTAATATAATTCTGTGATGCTTGTTTAAACTAAAAATAATTCTATAAATAGTATTTTTGTTTAATAGAATTTTAATAAAATTTTCTATTTTAGAATATAAACAAACAAAGAAATATATTTATTTAAACTTTGACACCATACAACAATATCAGTTGAAAAATTAGTACAAACATCTGGTGGAGCTATCTGTAAATAATATACGAATGTTGAGAAAGATAAGAGCTTAGTAAAATTTAAAAAAACATTATTTTTTTTAAATATAATATTTTTTTTTATTATAATTTGTGATTTGCTTGGTGTTTTCTGTATTAAATTTTCCAAAATTCTAATTAGGAATTATAAAAATAGATCAATTTTTATTTTATATTTTTAAATGTAATATGTGGCTCTCATCAATTTCATCAGACAATGACTCAAGAGTAATATAACAACTAACAAACAATTAACAATTGACATAACGTAAAAATATGTTATGTTAATCGATTAACAGAACCTCTACTTTACCATGAAGATTTCTAAATACTTGGATTAGAAATCAGCGAAGGCATAGATTATCCTAGGACTAAATCAAAGAAACATCAAGTCATTGTCGAATATTTTGAGAACTATACCAACTTATATTAAATTAAACTTAATCTTTGTGATTATGAATTCGTATAACCTAAGATACATACTTTCATAAATGATACATAATATTTTATATTAAATTTTCAGAACAAATATGTTATGTGAATATATCAGCTGAAGTTTATAGCTAAACCCAGAACAAAGGTAGAGTGCATTTTTAACAAATTCTTAACCAGTAAATAGTGACTTATACTATAAATGTAACTGTATAGAAAACATGAATCAACAATTTTAAGTTATTTAAAGTTTTTTAAAGATTTCAATTCTCAACAAAAACAAATAAAACTCAAGAAAAAATACCACAACATTAATTTTTAAAATACTGTAATTATATATTAAAAATATTCTCATTACTGAGACTTATAAAATTTTTTGTCTAAAAATTAATTAAATTAAATTTATTTCCAACTATTAATTAACAATTTCACACTAACCTCTTAAATAAATTTTGTACATACAAACAACTTCCTAAAGATCACAAGACAACATTGTTTTTGTCAATGCTACTTATACCTTCGTACTACTCTTCACTTCATGAAATTCTCAACCCAACTTAAATGTTTTAAATGTTAGAAATCATCATATAAATGTTGTACCTCTAAAATATATGCAATCGCAATTTTTTTCAAATATTAAATGTTTTACATGTGAAAAATATTCATATGAAATTTGTACCTTAAAAATTTTCGATGACATTCAATAGAAAATTAAATGACGAATGAAAGTAAAATCAGGGTTTCAAATTTCTGTCGATATAACAGTGCGATTATATTCAATTAGAAATGAAATGACGAAGAAAAGTGCCATCAGTATTTAAAATGTCTTTACAAAATCTCTATATAAATATTTTCAATGTTGAACATTTTTTTCAAATATTGAATATTTTATTTCTGATGTCTATGGAAGTATATTCAATTAGAAATGAAATAACGAATAAAAGTACCATCGGGGTTTAAACTTCTTTAAAAACTTCTATACAAACATTTTCAACATTAAAAATTTCTTCCAAATTTGAAATATTTTAAATTCTTAAATATTTCTTCTAACAAATCATTTCATATATTAAAATTACAAAGTTACTGTCATTCATTTAATGACAGTAACTTGGTTTTCTTTAAGAACATTGTAATTTCGCATCATTTAAAATTCATAACCATTTAAACCCCCCACTGCTTTAAATACCTGTTAAAACAAGTAATGATAAGTTCATCTGTGGTATTGTTATTTGCTTTTACAAACATTTTTCATAAATGATTAATATAGTATATATACTATATATATATATGTGTGCGGAACTACTTTTCTTGAACGCATAACGTAATAAAGTTATATACAAACAAAGTCACATCGATTCGCAAACTCATAAAATCCATTTGAAAATTGACGAATTCCTCTTAAAAGCGCTCAAAGTGAAATTCTCTAATTGTGAGCAGTGACATGAAGTCACATCCAGCAGCATCATTACTCATTTTGACAAATGTCACAAAGCACAAAAATGCGCACTATTTGCCATTTTGTGTTTCCTCCTTTAGTGCAGAGCAGCGAAGTGCCAATACTCAAGCAGAGCAGCTATTCCTTTAACAAACTGTATCCGCCTAAATAAAACTCCTTAATCTTCAGCAAAGTCATTCCATGTCATGGCGGCGGTGTTGATTATTTGCGCAAAACACGTTCCCATACAATTTCTCACCAGGACCTCGGAAGCAATGTCGAGTGCTAATGTAATGTCACTCTTCCAAAAGTCAAAATAATTAATGAATATTCTTTCATATTTAATACACACGCATACACAGGATTTCAGGATTTTATTACACACACTTAAGTGCGTAATTTGAAAGGCTTAAGCTTCGTAATGCTAAGGATTTGGTACACTTAAGTATGATTTGTTAAACATGATTATTGCTATGAATGATGTAGCGTATAAAACTTTTATCTACCTGTGTTATATTGAAAATTTATTTTGTATCTCAGCATTTTAGCGAAATGCTGAAATTTTCGCTTCATTTGCCGTTTTATTGTTTATTTTGCATACGTGCATTTAATTCTCATTTTACCCATTTTCGTCAACGAATTTTTTTTTTCTATTTGCTGAGACTATAATATGGCAAAAATATATCCTTTATCCTTTATTGTTGTTGTTGTTGTTGTTGTTGTAAATACACAAAGGAAGGGAAAATTCTGCTTAAAAGTTTTGTCAGTTCACTTTTGCCAATATGTTTTTCATCATTTTCAGATTTCATGCCAAGAAAAAAGTTTGTCTTATATTCAAAAATTCAAAAATTTCAAGGAAAATAATTCCTTGGAAAATAAAATAAAGAATAAAATAAGAATGCAATTGATATCATTTACTTTTTGTTAGGAGTTTGTCCTTTTAAGTTGAAAAATTGATTTTTCGCTTAAGCGAATTTTCTTTATTTTTGTAATGATTGACAAATTGCTTATAAAATCCACTTAAGTCCTTCACAAACTTTTTGTGAAATTAGTTTATTTTTTGCCACTGATTTTATAAGCGCCTGAGATTTCATTTTTTATTATTTTTTATCGGTATTTGTCCTTAACTTCCTTTAAAGTTTGTTGCAATTCCAAGCGATGAAACATCAAACAAATAAAAAAAATTCGTAGTTTTTGTTATTTTTCTCCCATTTTAGCTGATTGTAGTTATATATTTTTTCAATACTTCGCCTTTGGAACGATAAAATATGATCAAAAGTTTACACTTTCCTTTCTTGTGTACTCAGGAAACTCAGGAAATTTTTCACAAATTTGTTTGTCCAAAGTTGGTAAGGCTTGTGTACGTACGTATATCCCTCCTATCAAATCCAGGCAAATTTAACTTGTACCAGGTTTTTTGCCAACCTTAAAAGTAAAGTGAAGTTATGATTGAAAAGTCCAATTTCTTTGGTTTCTGCAAGTTTCTCAATTACCAAAAATTGCTCTGTACCTTGTTTTTTTCATTTTGGTTTATTTTATTTGAAGAATTTACAAGTTTGGCTTTATAGTCACATATGTGTGGTGTAGGGATGCGAAGTCAATGAAATTTTTTCATCAAAATAATTTGATCGAACTTTTTGATTTCACTTAAAAATAATGAAAATTTACTTAAAAATGATTTCTATATATAAAATATAAAGCAAAACTCTTATACTGACATTTTTAATTTAACAAAAAGTTTAATAATTTAAATTTTTACGAGCTAAAAGTCATGGCAGGTAGCGCTGGTTTTTCTTATCCTAGTTACAAGATTTTATATTTTATAATTAATTATAATAAATAAATTTAAAAAAAAATAAAATGGTATTGAAATTTAACAATTAAAAATATAAATAAAAATATAATTTGGCAATATTCGAAACAGCTATATGGTCGACCAAAAATTCAATTAATTAAAATAATATAAAATTTTTGTTGCTGTAATTCACTACTGTTCAAAAAAACCTCTTTATAAAATACAATTAATTAATTCAATTATTCTATAGCTGAATTTTTGAATGGACCTTCACAGCAAACCACCAAAACTCCAAAAAAATGTGCGAATATAAAAAAAGTCAAATATGGCTTTGTGTCAGTTGACTACTGAACGCTGGCTCTGAGCTTCAAATTTGGGCAGGACACGAGTTCGATTTCTGGTACTTGCAGTCTCAAAAAATTATTTACGAATAATTAAATACAGGAATTATTTCCGAAACCACTGATGGTGGGTATTTGGCAATATTCGAAACAGCTATATGGGCAAAAATTCAAATAATGAAATTAATATAAAATGAATTTTTGTTGTTGTAGTTCACTACTGTTCGAAAACACACTTTATAAAAAAAATAATAAAATTTCTATACCTTATGATCAGAATTTTATTTAGTATAGTACTAGACGAATTGATAAATAACCGGCCTAAGTAATAAAAACGCAATTTTTTTTAAAAATTATATTTTTTACTTCAATATCCGTATATTTCCCTATTAGTTTGTTACACCGGGTCCAACGATCTTTGAACATTTTAATAACTTTTAAATAATACGATTTATCAAGTCTTTCAAAATATACTTCAGTTTCCTACTCCACTTTATTGTTTGATGCGAATCACTTTCACTAAAGCCATCTTTTCAAGTTTGGCAACAAGTAATAGTCACTGGAAGCCAAATCTAAAGAATATGATCGGTAATATGATCGAGTTGCTCGTACCGTAAATCATTTAATTTTGCCATGGTTTTTATTGACGTGTGACGTATTGCGTTATCCCGCAAAAACAAAGTTGATTTCGTCAGTCAATAGATCCAATAATATATAATAGTAGTCTATAAAAATCATTCCACGAGTTCCTAAATATTAAAGGCAAAACTTTTCTAGCCGATTGTTAAGGTCATGCTCGCTACCCTTTGGGCTCCGTCCGTTCTCTGGCTTATAGTTTTCCCTCAGGTGTAAAGTCATGTCATGTTTTATCAATTATCACTACTCAACACTCACAGTCAGCTAGATTGTGCATAAACATTACTATGGTAAATTATGTTTAGAATGCCGAAGTTGTTGTCGTTTTTGGTCAATTGTGAGCAAACGCGGCACCCATCTTGCCCAAAGCTTTTTCATACTCAAATATTTATATAAAATATTCGGTACTCGTTTATATGATATATTTGTCGTCTCTGCTATCTCACACAATTAAATTTTTAGATCATATTACACGCAAAAATCACCAAGGTTCATTACTTCAATTATTTGCAAAAAGCTAACAAAATATCTGCTGAATTCGAAACTTTTATAGCTCCCGTTTAAAACTTGCCAGATATACAAAATATAATTAATTTTGTTTTGACGTCGCCACTGGTTGTTAAGTCAGGTAATTATCAATCCACCAGTATATTAAGTGGTATAATTGAACTTATTCTTTTTTTAGGGTCCGCTATCCCTAGTGGGGCATAAGGCCCCATAAAAATTAAGCAATTAAAGTTTACATGACAGGAAATACATTTTGTATACAAAAACCTGTAATAAAATTTATTTTGTAAATTTATTTATTTCTTAATTTATTATAAAATCAAATTTATTATTAATAAATATGCTCCAAAAGAAACATCAACTTTTATTAAAAACTTCAAAACTAGAATGTTATAACCACATACATATTATTCAATATAAAAGAGTGTATATATATTTCATCATCCCAAAGAAATTAAAAAAAAATAAAGTGTGTGAAAACAAAAATGTTGTACTCCAGACATCGCTTTTATGCTGAAGCTGGGTAACTTAATATCAGAAATGAACATTTCAAGTTCAGAACACAAAATTATAATTCTCATTCAGTTAAAAAAATTTGGTTCCATATAGTTTATATACATGTTTCATATTATTGATAATGAATTTAATACAATGAAGTTTCCAGCTTAGTTTGTAAATCAACTCGATCTGATTGGGATTATTGGATTTTAAAATCAGAAATGGCTATATAACATAACAATTCTTAGACATTTTAATTAAAATTTGTTTGCATTATTGTTTAATCTCAAAATACATTAATATACATGTGCAGATGAAAATATTTTGTGTAGAATATATTATCTGCTTTCTAGGTATGTTATTAAAAGCATTCAATAACAGTGTTTCTTAACGAAAATCTACTCATCGATGTCACCTTAAGAAATTGCTTATAAACAACTGACTGAAATGTTTACTTTGCAGCAGTCTTATATAGTTTTCACTTTATTTAAATCTCTACTATATATATTGTTTTCTATATCCATAAATTCCATGCCATTTGTTTCTGTTAAGATCACGGTTGCCACTTATGGTACTTTAGTACCAAAATTTGTACTTTTTTTTTTTTTTTTTCGTTTTGTACTCATTTTCAAAAACTGGTACATTTTTGTCGACCCAATTTTATTGTGGATATTTCCAATTAATTTTTTTTATAAATGCAACTTTGCACTATTTTATATTTTGTTCATTTATAACACTCTAAAAAACACAGAACGAGAAAACAAAAAGGTCCAAAAAAATTTTGGACCTTTTTTTACAGAAATGGTACCTTTTTAAACCAATTTTGGTACAGAAAAAAATTTTCAAGTGGCAACCGTGGTTAAGATTCTATTTTATATATTGGGCGTATGCCATTTCATTTGTTATGCTACGGCAGCAGATAATTTATAATTCTCATTCAGTAAAGAAATTTAGATATATAAATTGTTCACATTTTTTATACATTAAATATTATTTTGATGTAATGAAGTTTCCAAATAGTACATAAATTTTTAACTTTAACGGCAAAGCTATCGAGACAAGATTAAAGTTAAAAATATGTTTATTAGAGACTTGAATTAAACGATATTATTTATGGTACAGTCTCAATATTTTTGAATGTGATTAGTAGGAAATATTTAAGGTTAATGTGTTGAAAGATATTAATATATGAAAGCAAATTTTGTTTTTATAAAATTTTTTTTTTAAATTATTAACCTGGACTTTGCTGTATTAGTAGAATTTACTCTAATAACAATAAAAAATATTCAATTAATTAGAATTAAATCAAATGAAGAAAATTTAATTAAAATAATATTAAATACAATAAAAATACGTATTTAAATAAATGCAAAAAAAAACACAAAATTTCAATAAAAAGAATAAATTAACTAAACTTTTTGTTATTGTCTTTTCATTTCTATTCAAACCCTTCTAAATTTTCAATAGTTTCTTTTCGTCATAAAAAATTAGCACAAAATGCCTACAAAGTTTTTTATAATATTAAAAACTACATCAAACAGTTGGAAATCTTTTCTGTCCACAATATTTTACAAATTTCTAATAAATTTTATTTATATTTATTTTTTTTAAAGCTTATTGAATCACAATTTCAGATACTCGTACCATGGAAAAAATATTCCAACACTAAGCAAACATTGCGAACGGGTCAATTGGGTGGTTGTTGAATAGATAAGAAATAATCTTTTTATTATTAAAATATTATTTTTAATAAAAACAAATTTTATATTCAGAAAATTGCATTTCATAAAAAAATATTTTTAAATAAATAGCACAAAAATTGCACTTAAATAAAAAATTTAAATAAAAATAAAAAAAACTTGAAGCTCAGATTTTTCGCTTTTTCCATACTGTGGTGTTGCTTTAAGGGCAAACTTTTAAAATATTCAGAAAGAAATGAAATTTCCTCTGCAAACTGATTGAAATATAAAATTTTAGTAGCCATTTTAAGCTAAGCTGAAGACTAGCATAAAACTAAGCAGCTTCGAAATTGATTTTCTGCTTTTCTACTTCTTAAAAATGCACAAGAAAAGCATAAAAATAAGAATAAAAATATACATATAAGAATTTATTATATATACATATGTACTTTTAATATGTATGACATAAGATTATATATTTATTTCTATGTACATATTTGGTGCGAAAACATTTGAAGTGTCTGCATGTCCGCACGTACGTCGCCATACATCGAAGTCCTGGGCGGGGACTACTAAGTGAAAAACAAACTTCTTCGAAAGGGTAACAAGTGTACAAATTTAAATATGCAAAAATCTCAGCTAAAATGTTATTTAAATGCAACCATAGAGAAAATTCTGACATTTACCAACTTCATAACAGCGCAGCTGACTAACTGCACTGAATGCGAAATGTGAAATGCGAAATAAGCGATACGAAATGTAGAATCCAAAATGCAGAATGGAAAATGGAAAATGCAGAATGCGAACTGCAAACTGCAAAATGCGAAGTACAAAACTCGAAATGTTAAAATGTAAAAATTTTAAAATGGAGCTCAGCAGACAATATGATGCTTTTCACGCGCTACACAACGTGACAAAGATGTGATGCGGAAGTTGCATGACATAACTGCAGATGCGATTCCAGCACAAAATGGTGTTGCCATACTTCCAGCTACTGATACTGGTGCGTCTGATACTGATGCGGCTGACGCGGCTGATGCTTGTGTACTAATGTGCCTCATGTTGGCATTGTGGTGGTGGAAACATTTTCATATTCCTCATTTTTTATGGAACAAGCCGCATAGCATGTGGTCACAGCTTCCTTTTTTTGTCTCGCCCCATTGTTTTTATTTCCTATTTACTAGTTGTTTACTTTTTATGCTTTTTATGTGAGGAAACTTCCTTCTCATTTTTTTATTGCTGGTATATTCGCAAACACTGCATATCACATATTAATGCGAAGATCCTTTTTATAAGTTGAAATTTTGTAATTATATCGCATCATTCTTTTGTATTTTTATTACGGGTGTGAAACGTACACACTTGCCCCGCACATTTCCCCATATGCACTTTTCAACTGTTAAGTTCCGCTGGACTAAATGCTACAAACAAAGATAAACACAATTTTAATTATCCTGCGGAATAAATTCATATGAGCATTGCAATTTATCAGCAACTTTTTTGTTTGCTGCAAAAAAAAATGCATCAAAAAAATATACAAAATTAAGGCAAAAAATAAAATCCTGCATATAAAAGGGTTTAATATTTTGTTTATTTTTATGTGAATAAATATATGAAATGGTGTTTACCCATTTGTATTAATGGCAACTACCAACTCAAATAAACTCAAATATATAAATAAATCAAAAGGACTTCAGGCAACGAAAAATAATAAATCTCACTTAGTTATATATGCAGTAATTTAGTTAAATTTTATCAAATTATATGAAAGGTTAAAATATATGAGGATTACGTTATATATTTTTAACAGTATTTACAAATTTATTAGAAATCTATAGAAAAACCTTCATAAACTAGTTGAGTTTCTTGTGGAACCCTCTTTGCGTATGATAACATTATTTTTATCAGTATATTATATTATATATAAAACATTATTTAATTTGAACATTTTCTCTCCATTACATCCTTTCCTATTTAAAATAGAATTCTTATCATAAGGCAAAAACAATATTTTTTATTAATTAATTTTTAGAGAAGTTTCGATATTTCTTTTCCATTTTTTTATTCGATTTAAAATAGAATTTAAGTTATAGGACAAAATCAACTTTTTTTTATTAATAAGTCAAAAAATATATATTTGTATTTAGCAAATCGAAATACGTACAAGTTTATCCTGAGTCTCGTTACTAATACCAGAAACATACATATTAAATAAAACACTTAACTTTCTTTAAGATATCTGCTTATATATATGTTTGTTATGTTTGTTTTATGAAAATTATAATTTAGTGATACATTAAAGCATTGTTAAGGTATTTTTTAAGTAAACTATTTACATTAAATTGATTTTTAACCAGAATTTTGATAAAAAAAAACTAAATTCTTAATACAAACTATTATTTTCAATAGAGAGGTATTTCGAACAGTAGTAAAACATAACAATAAAATTTTAATATTTAATTAATTACTTGAATTTTTGGCTGATCAAAATTTTTTCTTATAATTAATTATTCGTAATAATTGAATATATTATTTCACTTGCTTAGCATATAAGATTTACGTGACCCAAGAACTTAACTCTAATGACCACTTATTGTGTGGAAATTTTTCGGATAGGCTTTAAAATTATAGGTCATTTCTGGTGTTTTTCTTCTAATGTAGAAAACCCACATGCTGTTCATGAAACACATTTAGAATCCGAAGATAAATAGTTCGGCGTAGTTAAAGATCTGAATTGTATATCTTTGGATATAAAATGACATTACAAGAGTTAATCTATGAAGCGGTAAATATCTTCGACTTGAACGATAAGTTGTTGCAAAGAGATTGAACAGTGCGTCGTACATCTCGTCATATCGTAGGACAAAAAATTTGAGTCCCTTATTTAATTTTGAGTCACTTATTTAATCATTCTTTATTGTAATTTATTCCTGATTTCTTATTAGCACAAAGCATTCATCCATATCGTTAAACACAATTTTGCAACTTCTTAGTGGACAGAATTGATCGATTTATATATGTTCTATATATATTTATATATTTTCAATTTGTTTTCAAATTTTATATATTCTAATTTAATAGTTAATGTTAATTGTTAAGAATATCAGAATTGCTGCACCCGACTACTTACTAATGCTCTTCTCTTCAAACGATTATCCGCTCAATAAATGATGTGTCCGACGCTAAGGACTACACATGAAAGATGCCCTGTTTACTCAAAATCGAGTAGAGCAAAAAGGGTTCTATTGATGAATATATTATACTATTAATGAAATTCTACATGTATGTGAATATATGATCAACTTTTGGATAATATACGATTCAAAAATTTCATATATGCAAGTGTTATAAAGACAAATATAGTTGAAAATTATTATCTTATATTTACAATACTCATATGTACTTAAAAAGTTTCTCTTCAGGTACATTATCACTCTATCTTCAAACTTAAAAACAACAATGTCGATTAAGTTGGCATACTTGTTTTAGTTCTGATCACTTGAAGAAACAAACTTTTATGATAAATGTACTTAAAATGGGTTTAATCATATAACTTACAAGCATATTAGTAGGTGTACACCCACATTAAACTGTTGCTACTACTTAAGTGCCCGAAACTACGAAATAATTTAAGTCTAATATTAAGTTCAAAAGTTACTTAGAAATACGTGGAAATAGAAAAAGGATTTTTTTTCCAACTTTTACCAACCATCAAAGCGTAATAAAAGAAAAGGTTTCATCTTTTATTCAAAAAGTTTTTATTATAGTTTTTAGCGTCTTACTAAGTTGGTTGTTAAAAAAGTTATAAAATAATTAGACTGGATTTTCTACATGCAAGAATACACACAACCAAGTTTCAGTCAACATTTTTACAGGAAAGGTGGTAAAGTGTAGATAGAATTTGATTAAACGTGTTCATGAGGGAAGTGGATTTAGAAAGGGTAAGTTTTGTTTTAATATTAATTATATTTTTTAGTAGTTGGTTAGAAAAATTAACTTTGAAGGTTTATTTTTAGAAAACTTTTAAAAGTTTTTCTGGTAGTTTATATGAATTTTATGCATAAATATCACGGCTTGATTATAGGTATAATTATTAGAAAGGATAATAGTTGATATAATATGTAGGTGATAATTACTGTACCAAAAGCTTCTTAAAGTGGAGAAGAATGTGTACTATTTAGCAAAGCTTGAAACACTAATATTTGCCAGCTAGAAATTGCACAAAGCCAGGCTCTGAGAAGACTTTTCAAAATACCATGATACATTAGGATGAATGACATCCTCAGGGATCTCAAGATTGATCCCATTAAAAAATACATAAAATATAGAGCCCTGAAATTATTTGCGAATCGCGTAATCAAATCTCGGGGCTATAAGCTCCTCGGGAAGGGTTCCGCTTCTAAGGTCACTTATTGCTGAGTCTGATGAAGTGATAGATGATAAACATTAATATTCTTAAAACAATGATAATTCCTATCCTTAAATGATATCATTCGTATCGTTCATGTTCAAAATCGAATTTCTAAAAAAATAAAAGTCTCGGTTCCAATGGAAAAAAAAACAAAATAGGAGAGACTTTAAAACCCGCTAAACTTAGTATTTAAAAATATTTAAAACTAAAAAAAAATGAAAATAAAAAACATTTTTAAATAAAGAAATAACAAAACATAATTAAAACAAAATACCTTTTACCCTGCCCCTGTGCTTAGCCGTGCTGTTAAAATTGTAAATGCGTGTTAAAGTGGTTTTGTTGCTTTATTAAAAGAAAAATAAGTATGAAAAAAACCTTTTAAAATTAAAACAACACACGTTATTTACTCCTACCACCGCCTCAACCCGCGCCACCTCATTTGCGCAATGTAAACGCAAGAAACGTGTCTGCTGTCAGTGTCGGTGTCGGTGTCGATGTCGGTGTCTTCTTCGGCTTTTGCTCAAGGCGCAAGCAAGGATGCTCGGTAAGCAATATGTTTGCCTAAGTATGCTCTTAGGGTGTTTTGCACTGTTCACCATTCATGTAAATATGCCCGTATGTGTAAATATGTAATGCATACGTGTTTAGTTGTGTGTATTATTCACTTTGACAGCCTTAATGCTGCGCTAAATGAAAAAAAAAGTGTTTAGTAGTCTTTCATTACTACACTGCATTAGGTGAGTCATTAATCTGTAACAATGTTGCCACCTTTTAGTGTTTGTTACTTTTAAAAAAATGTTTCTTTCTGAATACCATTTTTGAATATCAAAGGCTATTTTTCATGTGGCTTGAAAGGATATAAGGATTTTTGAAAGTATTACTAAAAAAGTGCAGATTCTTTTAAATTTAATTTAATTTTTAATCCTACAAATTTTAGAAGGGTTCAAATAAAATTAAAAAACAACAACAAAAATTTTAGTTCATTTATTGAAGTTTGACTGACCATGAAATGAAATTTTTATGAGTTTACAATTAAAACGTGAAACAGAATTTCTTTTGATTATTGTTAATAAAGAATTCATCAATTCTATCTTCTTGATCTTCTTGTTATAATAAAAATATTATTAATATTATTATATTAAATTTATATTATTGATATAAAAATATTATATTATTATTGTTATTATAATATTAAAAATATTATAGAAATATTAAAATATTAATAATATTAAATAACTATGACCTATGCTGCTTGTACAACTCTTAAGGAAAAGAATGAGAACGGAAAGTCTGGAAGTCTCATGCTGGAAGTCTACCTGGTACAATTGTATGAACCAAATAAATATTTAGTAGGGCATCTAAGAATGAATGAAGAAAAAAGACATTGTTAAATAAGTTAAGTACCAGAATTCTTAGAAAAAATTGTACATATACCCTAAGTCCTCAAAAGGGTTACAATAAACGTCTAGATCGCAATATAAAATTTCCTGATTTTGTAATAAAAATAATTATAGTAACACGATTTTATTCATTACCGAATACAATTTAAATACCTGAAGTCTTAACTTAAATTGTTCGATCCAAAACTTTGGTGCTCCTTTTAAACATTTTCAAATAAACAAATAAAGTATTACTAACGCTTGAATGAAACATTCATTGAATATTATATTAAATAAAGTAACAAAAGATAGTCAAAAAGGCATGATACCACAATTTATCCAAGAAATCGGACACAAGAAAACGCGTGAGGGGGACGCAATGGATTTGGTCACAGTATGAAATCTCTCAACATTATATTATTATTAAAATTAAAAAGACCGGTTCATTATCAAATAATTCTAAATTGCAACGCAAATGTTTAATACATTATCGCACACGTCCAAAAATCACATCGATTGATCCAAATTTATAGTGGGTTTGAATATATGTATTTTCAAATATATGTATGAAATATCTTTGAAACTAGACACACTGAGGTCTTCAGGCAGTTTGAAGACAAATAAGTGAAAATATTTTCTTCTTAGCTATAAATTCTAAATTGTTGCAATTTGTAAACACTTATGAATTATTTTTTTCTGCACTTCTCTTTCATTTTAGTTCCATACTTTTCATTTTTCTGAAACTACTGTCACTATTTCATATTTTTCATTCCACAGTTCCTTTTTCATTTAAACCCCGTACTGATATGCTTCCGTAGCTTAAGTTAGGTTCAGAAGGCACGTGTTGACAGTTGTCAGCACTTCCACTCGGAGGCATATATGTCCCATTATGATACTCTCAAAAATTATACCGAAAAAGACGAGTTGCTAACCTTTGTTATCTTCTATCCTTATTAAACCATTTAGTTTTCCAGATGCCGTTGAGGATATCCGATAAGTTTGCTTTCATTGTCTCAGTCAAAAAGCGATCCCCAAGACATTAAAGTCGCCTTTAGGGTGTTTTTGCAGTCCTGGACAGAGACACAGGAAGCTGTTGATAAATTCTACCTCCTCTTCATTTTAGCAACTCCTAAATAATCCAATTGTTGGAATTCATCACCGTTGGAGCATAGGCGCAATGGCACAGTCCTCCGTTAGTACTTCAGTAAGTACTCGAATTGCAGGTTTGCTGAAGCCTAAAGGTATGCTCCCGTAGCTACTGGTCCTTTGTAGTCCCTTATTTTTTGCCATAATTTTATTATGTATGGATCACTGTATCTTTTCTATTAACATATGTATATCCTTAAGAAATCAACCTAAACGTATATAATATATATATTGTATTTTTTTAAAACATCTATTTTTCCTGTGTATTTAACAAAAACCTATCCGCACGTGTTTGTGTTTACTTTTATACTTTTCAAGTACCTCAACTCATAAAGGTAAAGGATTTCACACATAATCAGATACACATCTCTTAGCCATGTAACATCCAGCATATGCTTTTTTATTTCGTCAGGACACTTTTTCTTTTTGTATTGTGTAAACATGAGATGCTCGTTACTCTGCATTAATTTTCATGTGTAATTCTTCCTCATTATGTTTTGCTTCATTTCTCAGACATGACAGTTGAGTTTTCTAAGATGTGTGTTAAAAATAAAGATACATAACAATTTACCCGGAAGTTAAGAATTTTGCTTTGCTGTGAAAATACACTAAAAATACAAGAAAGTCATAGTTATGTCAGTAGCAAAAGACAAACGAACTCTAAAAATATTGTTTTTAATTAACTTGCAGTTTTAATTCAAAAACCTCTTACATTTCCAAAGAAGTGCTTTCTTTAAATATTCAACACATTTATGCACACAGACTAAATGCTTCATCCACATTGACTAGCAATAGCAGGAATACAAAAAGGACTCAAATGAAGGTGCAAAAACAATAGGAAACAAAATACAATACAAAAGTCAGCAACACTTTATGAACTCCGATGATACTCCTTGGCGCACATTGCTGGAGAGGCAGACTTCGCCATCTTGGTATGGAAATTTTCCTGTGAAAATGGAAAAGTATTTCAGTTGGTCATATCGTTTTATTTTAAATTGGCTAAATTTTAAATTCTAAAACAAAAGCTGGCTACACGAAGTAAAAATAATTTCCACAAAAACTTGTCAAACATTTACACCAACCATTTTCATTTTTGTGTATGGAAATTTGCATACAACGTGGCGTATAAGTGACTTTTATTTCAAGGCAGAAATAAAATGGAACACGAAAGGAGAGATACGAAAGCTTTGTGTAGTTGACAATTGTCGAAGTTTGAGAAAATAAATAGTTGCGTTTAAGTTCCTGAATTTAATTAAGTGGTAATTAAATAAATTTCTGTGTTTTTTCTTCGTAGAAAACAAGTATTTTAAGTAAGTACAAAATACAATGCAAAGAGACAAAATACAGTGCAAAGAGACAAAAAGAAAATGCTAATTAAATCAGTGTATCTTGAATATTTTAAAGAAGTTCTTGGTTGTTAGTGAGATGGTTAACAACTTTTTGTTATTTTACCATAATTACAATAATCTTAGCCAAAAATTTCACAAAAACTAAATGAAAAGGACTGTCATGGTGACAATAAAAATTATTCAGTTAGACTTACGATATGGCCAGAAACTTTCTATAAATTAGGACACAGTACCCACCTTTCTCTCATAAAAATAAAGGAGAAATAGAACAAAAGGGATTACTGACATAATATATATAATATATAATCCAAATCACTTATTGGCACCTATAACAATAGAAGATACCATAATGGTATGAACCTATCAAAAGAAAAATTTAGTAACATCACAGGAATCCTAACATGGCACTGTAAACTAAAATACGAGACAAGGTACATACTAATGTATACTGTAGATTCCGCGAAGAGAATATCGAGTCAGCCAGACAAGTGTTATTAGAATGCCCTGCGCTAATGCATTCTAGGGAATGTATATTCTTACGGAAGAGGCAATAAAACTCTACAAAGTAGGTTCTATAGTACTTTTTATTGACGCAACGGGATTTAAAGACCTACTCTAAGCCCAGAAGGAAGCACAATAGACCCGGTGGTCGCAGTACCACATCCCGTAACAATAATAAATAAAAAATACAATGATAATTCTTACCAAATCTTTATTTTCTTTATAGTGAAACTAACATAAATAATTATTACTAATTAAGAATTTTACAACCAAATCTTTTTCGCATACTAGAAAAATAATTATTAATAAGATTAGTGTTAAAAAAAAAATGTGAGTCATATATCTGACTTATTAGGCATAAAGCTTTCTTTCACTTTTAGTAAATAATAAAGTATACAGTAAAAAATGAACATAATCTACAAATAATAGATTCTTCTTTTATGAAATAAAAAAGCGAAACAATTACCCACGTCTCATAGTTAAAGTGAATGTGAAAATAACGTAATAGATTCCAAAAATTATGACACATTTCCTTTTTTTGTTTGTTTGTAGTATTCCAGAAGTTATTTCAAGTATTCTTTTTGAAGGAAGAAAATATTTCCGTAACATATTTGGATTTGTAGAACTTCTCCCATATGACTATTTCCAGTCATAAAAACCAACAAATATGAGTCTGTGAAACCTATTTATAGTCTTATTTACTTTTTGGCAATTTATTATCCAAATGGAAACGGAAATTATGTAGCAAAAAAACATGATAAATATGCGTGACCATTGGATGAAATTGCAGCTGATATAAAACTTACGGTGTCAGATGCCACCAAATTACTTTTTGCTGCCTTTTCATTTCGACCAAATTTATTTATATTTTAACTAAAAACTTTTGGCTCTTATTGCGTTGTCACGTATAAAATATATTTTCACCAAAATAAAAATGAGTTTCACTCCCTGCTTCAGAAACTTTGCTCGCAATGAAATTAGGAAATAAATAAGTTTGTCCAATAAACGCATTTCAACCGCGTCCAAACTATTTATGATGAAAGTGGTTTTTGTATCAATTGAGAATTGCGCTAAATTTGTTGAAAACTTATTTATTTTGCACTTCGAAAACTAAAAGTTACCAAAGTATTTACTTTGACAGAAAATAATGCTTCCCTTTAAGTTAATAGAATCATTTATATATATATATATACATTTTGCTACTTATGATTCTTTAACAATGTAATATATACGTTAGCAAATTTATTATTTACATATTTATATTTGTGGAAAGCTCTTGTTTAAGCTTTAATTTGTTAACTTATTTAACAAAGAAATTAAAATAAAAATAAAAATATGTAAGGTCAGCGAAATTTTGTATAAATTAATCAAATTTTTATTATTGCCTCTTCATTACTGGTCGAACCCTTTTAGTTTCTTTTCGTCATCAGATGCGTCGCATTCGACAAAAAAAATTAACATTACAAAATTAAAATAGTTAAGTGCAATATTTTATATTAAAATACAAAACGTTATAAAATCACTCGGTACTACCAGCTGACGCCAGCAAATCACAGACTTATGTCTCCAGTGGTCAACTAAGTACGCAAATAATAAGAAAATAATGATAGAATCTTCCGAATAACTCAATATTAATTTAGATAATATTTAAGATGGTCGCTTATAAACAGTAAGAGATTAGTGTTACGTTGTTAATGACCAAAGAGGTGTTAATAACCTCTTCAGACATACACAAGAATAGATAAATGTAATTAATATATTTGCTGATGATTTACGATTGGCTGTAAAGGACACCATACTGAGAGATGAAAATATATATTTTAAGCACTTTTATCACAGCTCCTCCAAAAATCAAGAAAGTGTTTTAAAAATAATGCTATTTTTCAGCCAACTAAGTATGTAAATAATAAGAAAAAATTAAAGAATCTTCCGAATAAACCAATATTTAGTTAGATAACATTTAAGGGGATTGCTTGTAAACAGTAAAAGAGTGCTATTCTTTTTCGTTGCTATTTCGTTGTTTATGACCAAACAGGTTACTTTTCAGACATACATACGAATAGATAAATAACCAAACATGTATCCTTATACACATTTATCTTATGAAGCTTTAAAGAATGTTTGTTAATCCATTTGCTGATGAGTTAATTTTGTCAATAAAGGATGCCATACTGGGAGATGGAAATATATATTTCAATGACTCTTATCATAGAACCGATAAAAATTAAAAAACAACTAAAAATTTATTAAAAAACAAAAAAAAAATTTATCAATAAAGGATACCATGCTGAGAGATGGAAATATATATTTCAATAACTCTTATCACAGAACCGATGAAAATTAAAAAAGTGCTTTCAATCTGCAATCTGCAATATTTTTTATATACTAAACCTGCTTAATTCTAAAAGATCTTAATCAATCTTTTAGAATTTTTTTTTTTTGGCTTTTTTACTGATAATTATTACTGATAATCGTATTTAAGAACTCATTTGATATTTATTTGAACAGAAAGATATTAAAAGTCATATTTATTTCTGTCTTGACAGTAGAAAAGACAAAATTATGCCGAGGAGCAAATATGCTACAAAATATTTCATTTGACATTAATTTTACAGATTATTATACTCTCGGCCTTCATGAAACATAATCTCATCATGTGGATACATGATTGTATCTTATACCAAAAGTGACATCGTCTTTTCTTACCGATCTTTATAACTATTTTAAGCCGTTATAAGTCATAATCTCATCGCGTGCGTAGATATACATTTGCATCGTGTTCTCTAACGGTCCTTTATAACTACTCTAACACTTTATAAATTATAATCTCATCACATATATTATAGTTTCTTATTTCAAAAGTATCATCGTTTCCTCTAACTGATCAAGATTTTCTTTATTATATTTTGCATTTTTATTTCCTAATCCCCTTTGACTACGGCTATGTGCCCAGTCCTTTTTGAAACACACAACTAGTTGAATATATGACTTTATGTTATATTTAATAATAATTATTAATAATAGTTTATGTTCTCACTTAGTGTATAAAGGATAGAAAAATTGTATATACTTCATTTATGAGTGTCTCGCTAGCTATGATTATACCTCATAAACCTCTTAATTTGAATATTTTTGTAGGAGATTATTTTTCTTCATTCTGCTTAAAAAGTACATTTAAATATTTAAACTTTTAATTAAGTTCTCTAATATGTAAATTTTTAATAGAATTTACTAAAAATATACAGCTTTACCTCTAAGCTTATATTATGCAGTTCACCTCATATTATATTTTACATATTTAAAAAAAAAAATCCAAATAATTTAAAACTTTTAGTATCTAATTTCTTTTAATTTTTCTACTATATAATATTCATGCTAAACTGAAAACATTGTAAGTTATTTGTGCATATGTTGAAAACTTAAAACTTTACTCATTTATTTCATACAAAATTTAAATTAACCGCATTTCAAAAGCCACACTCAGAATAATGCTTTATTTCAGTGTGATTCCATTATCCTTTTTTTCTATTATGTACATGAGTATCATAGCTCAAATAGCTCACTATTTCACTAAAAATCCAACAATCAAGCTGACCATGAAAGCAGCAAATTAATTTAAGCTTTTTATTACTAATTTAATTTGACCACACAATACAGAATACCAGTGTTAGTACTAATTTGTGCAACATTTTTTCAACTACTGATGAAATTGCACCACTAAAGCCATTCACTCCATTCGAAATCATCCACTTTAAATGGAACAAAGAAGAGTTAAATAGCTGGAAATAACTGGAAATAGCGCGACAGCATAAATAACAAAATTTTAACCAAAGTTCAAAAATTAATAACATTTAGAAAAAGTTAAGCCTGGCTGTTTTCATGAGATAAGTAATTAAATTTTTAAAATTAATTTAAAATTTAATTAATGCAATTATGCGAAAATTGCTGCATAATTAAGCAGTTATAATGCAATTCAGGTTTTATCTAATTATTTTTTAAACCATAATTTTTTATTTTTCTGCGCCTTTCCTTATCACCTTTAATCCATTTTAATGTATTTTGTGGTGCATTACTGACCTAGTTTAGCCTAGCATAGTACAAGGCTTTCAGTAAGTAATTAATAAATTCTGTGTACTAATGCATTTCCGAAATTACAAAGCAAAGATTAAAATTCACACAAAGGAACCGAGTAAATTTGCTGGCTGCTGCTCTAAGGAAACTTAATTAATTGGCGCATTGTTGACGGTGGAAAAAGGTTTTTATGGGAAATGCATTTCAGTGAATTTCGGTTGCCATTGTATGTTTGGTACTTAATTGTTGACTTTGTATGGAAAAGCATAATTGTCCTGAAGTACCTTTCAACTGACCAAGTTATTGCAAAGAAATTAAATGCACCTCGGCATAGCATAGGTTCTAATTGAAGTTAATTGTTCTAATTTAAGGGCAAGAAACTGATTTACAGGGAAGCATGTACGACTATGCCAACCAGCCAGCTAACTATTATTGAGATTTACCATTTCTTCTTATTGGTTTTCATACCTTAAACTAATTGAGACATAGTGATGCGAAATATAACTATTGTACATTCAAGGGCTTTTCCTTGATTTGAAGAAATAATGTGCTCAAAAATCACTAAGTATGAAGATGCAGTCAACAAAAATTATAATAGCAATATAATGAATAATAATAATTTTAATTTATTATAATAATATAATAAAATTTACAAAACACTCAACTGAAATTATTTTACTACAGAAATAATATGAGAAGCTTATAAAGTTTAATTTAGTTTATTTTTATAACAATAACCATGTTAATATCTAGATTTTCGTTATCTGATGACTTATGTGATTTCAGTAGGAAAACAGTTTATAAAATGTTTTTTTCTTTTTCTCTTGCTAAACATTTTTCTCTTTCAGCGAAAATATTTGTTACTTCCATTTGCAATATAGTTTAGTTTTTTATTTTAATTCAAAAACAATATAATATTTCAAACTTATAACTTATCATAGAGGCTAATTTATGCTATATATAAATAAATTACAAAATATTTATATATTAAAATATGATCAATTATTGAACTAAAGGCATGGCTTAAGTGATGCCGTCTGCCAATATATTAGTTGCAGTACATTCAGATCTCACAGTATTTGGTTATAACTCCATTTATACTGCAGTAACACCTTAAAGATAGTTTTATAGGATAGAAAGTGACCTATCTCATCAACACCTTTACAATTTGTTAGGTTTTATTTTTAAAGCAACTAAGCAAATTCAAGTAAAAATTTTATTTATTTTAAAAATTGTGTAATTGTCAGAAAAACTTACAATTTAAATATTTTACACTTTAAATTTAAGATATTTTTTTATACAGTTTAGTTTATAATTTCTAATTTCTTTCTTTAACATGAATATTTTCATTTAGATGCAAATTTTTCTTTCTATTTTAAACAAATTTGAAAGATGATGGCAAATTCCCAAATACCAAAAAGCTTATGTATACAAAAATCGGAAAGCATATAAAATGAAATGAAATAAAATAAAATCTTGGAAATAACACCAAATTATAAAATAAATTCCCATCAGACAAAGATTGGAACAATAAATTTTTGATAAAATTTCGTAAAGCAGAAAAAGCCAGAAAAACCAACAATATTCAAAACGAAGTTTACTATGAAAACCGGGTACACTGGGCGTATGATAAACAATTTTCAATGTAAAGTCGTTGTGTGTGCGATAAATTCAAGTTATAATTCTGTAGTTTTAACCAACTTTCTATACAAAACTTTATTATAAAATAATTCAAGTAAAGATATATAATTGTTGATAAAATGAATTAATACAACAACTCAAGGATATTGAATGGTTTTACTGCAATTAAGTTTTGTGTTAGTTTTAAACTGACAAAAATGAAAATACAGTTTTTACAAATAGATATGTTAAAAATGGTTTAAAAACTCTTAAAGGATAAAGATTTTAGAATAAATAAAAGAAATATGGAATAATATATTGTTGCACATGTATAGTTGACAATGCAATATATTTGCTTACTACAAGTTACTCCGAGTGCAGTAAAAGGTGGAGAGAATAAAGCTTAAAATATTATATATGTTTATATTTACTGAAAGGATATAAATGAAATCAATAGCTTAAATATGAGCATTATTTTCATCAAAAACTATATATTTATAGTTTATGCAAATCTTTTTTGCTGTACAAGGAACACACTTCATTAGTTTCAAATTGAAAAATTGAAAATTATATTTTAATTGCTCATCATCGTATTCTTAATCAAACTTCATAAAACTTTTAGTTTTTAGTACACAGTTTTTTATACTTTGCACAATTTTAATGTGCATTCATAATACTCTTTCTTATCGATAACAGCAGATAAACTGAAGCTTAATTGAATTTCGCACTCAGCTTTGCTTATTTATAACCGCAATTTCGTTCAGAGGTTTTTAGCAGGTCTGTAGTAGCAAAAAATTTCACTAGGGTAAAGTTACTGTAGCGCTTAACTTTCTTGTTTCTTGTTTTAACTTCAATTCAAGCGAATATCGTTTTATAACCGAAAACCCTAAAGGTTCCACCAACCCCCATTTATATCTACTTACTGCTACTACCGCCATTTCGTGGGTACTTATAGACCACAATGTGGAGTATCTGCGCGCAGGATGTTGGCAAACAATTTACGAAAGTTCTAATTTATCTTTAATGTGGCATGAAGTGGGTTTTAATGCGCTCATAGAAATCGCATTGATGAGAATTTATTGATTATTAAGAAAATACATTATCAGTTGCGTCTTGTGTTGGTGTAAAGAAATGCAGATAATGAATTAATTCACTGCTTTAATTAATGCGTTTATTATGTTATTAGATTTTATACGCTTAACTACTTTCTGTTAGCTACTTTAATAATAAATTCATATTAAACGTCTTAACACTGCAGTTATGAGATTTAAAATTTAAATTTTAGTTGATTGGTTGTTTTATTAAAAAAAGTAGGGACTGCAGTCCTCCCTACAATGCTTGGGAGAAGTTCTTTTCAATTCTATCATTACACCTCAATCAAGTACAATAAACGGTTTTTGTGAGTAATGTTTAGCTTTAAGTACACTACTTATGTCATGCACAAAAGTGGAATCAAAACACATGTTATTCAAGTGCAAATTTACTTATGGTAAATGAAACAGCAAGGAGAAAGGATGTATGCATGGCTATGCTGTAAAAGTTGACAGGAGCAGACAACATATGCAAAACTGCAAACTTTTTCATACCATTCATATACATAACATATAAAACAAAAATTCAAGTCATGTAATGTGAGTTCGTTCAGGCAACAGTTTTAGTTTTAGTTTAACTGGCACAAGGATAACACAATTTAGACAACAAAAAAAAAATGCCATCCCAACGAAATGAAAGAAAAATAAGGAAAAAGTAGTTTTTACTAAAAAGTAATTTGACATGATTGCTGCACATACACTTCAGTACCTAAAGTCATACATGTGTCCTGTATTCTGTAGTCCTTACTCTGGTTCTGTGCTACGAGTACAAGTACAAACTTGAAATCACAAAATGTTTGTGTCTATTTGTGTTCATTTGCTTAATGAAAGTATTTTGCCAGTGGCAACTGAGAGCTTCAAATTCCAAAAAGTTTACTAAAGAATTTGTTCAATATTTTTGTTCATTTTATAAAGCCAAATTTTATTATAAAAATAAAACTGGAATTCAAATAGAATTTTCTGAGCACCGGTACTGTACCACTACTCTACGAAATAAAGAAATATTTACTTTACATTTTGTTTGATTACGAACTGTAAAGTTATTTATGCTTTTACATAAATTTCATTTCTTCAAAACAAAAGATTTTAATTGAATTTAAACTGAAGTGCACAAATTTGTAATTGAAATGGAGTAAGTTTATATAATGAAATTAAATTAGATTATTACTAAGTAAAGTAAAGTTAGGTGATAAACGAATACTTGTTAGTATGAAGCATAAAGGATTATTATAAAATAGCATCACTTGGACAGAAAAAACAAGAAGCTTACAAAAACAAAAATTTTATATCACATCAAAAAATACATAAAGGATACACCCCTGATATTATATACCAAAACTGACAAACTTACCAACGTCGCGTTATCGAAGCTTACTGGCTCCTCGGGGAGGCGTGCAGATCTGAGGTCAATTATTACTCAGATCAGATAGGGCGTAGAGAGAGGTTTTGAAGAAACTTCACAGTTAATAGGAAGTAAAGGTGCTCAAGTGCACCGACTCAACTAACTTCAACATAATATATGAATTATAATTATATCCGCAGAGGAGCACCTATGAAGCCATGCTGGAAATTTCTTTTCATAATTAAAAAATTATCTAGAGAGAAAAGCTGAATTATTGTGGTATGTAAATAAGGTATGTTTACATAGGTAGAACAATTGAAAGCAGATTTAGAATTAATGAGCTTTTTAGTTTTTGCTCAGGCTATGATATAACCAAATTACAATTTATACATATATAATATTTTCTTTAATATCTTTCCAACAGGTCTTTTTCTTGGGTTTTACTGCAAGGACGAGTTCGGGAGTTCTATATAAATTATTGACGCCGTTCAGATTTAATTTCAAGTCGGAAGCCTTTGTATTAATCAATACATTCACATTTGAATCTTTTCAGCAGTATTACCAAAAGTAAGTTTTATATATACAAGTATTTTTAGTTAATCTATAATGCGTTTGTATAGTATTATTCATTAAGTTACTATGTACTCGTATGAAGTGCGATGATGCTAAGTAAGGATATAATGTAATATACTTAAATTCATCTCTCGTTGTGATATCGAGTATCATTGCAAAGGTCTGCTTCAACAAGTTGAATGAATCTATTCACTTACATGAAATTTAGATACATACTCTCTAAACCAATATTTTCTCTCCCAAACTGTCATTGAGCATGCTAATAATAGCGACGCCCAAAATATATATGGTCATGTAATAATCATAATTATTATTATTAGTACTTAAATGTATTAATTTTATCACTCTTTATTGTTTATTAAGTTTTCCAATACTGGTTATATTAAAAGAAGTGCTTTAAGTGCTAGTTACTTTAATTTCGGTTTCATGTTTTTTTTGTTTTTTGCGGTAGGTGAAAAGTATCAACAGCCGCAGTGTGCGACTGAAACCGAACCCTCTAAACCCACCTGTTAGGAACGAATTGAGAAGATCACAGCCATTAGACTATGAAAGACATATAGCTGAGGTTACTTTCCAGAAATCGGATGGTAAATATATATAACCTTAGTATTTGAGTTTTTAAATTTTTCTAAGCTATGAATGAGAACGTAGTGGACGTTAATAAAGGACGTTGATGGGTACTTACAAAACACTGAAACTTCTTAGGAATAAACTCTATGGAGCGAATTACGCTATCCGCAATTATACAGCGAAATTGAGTGCGTCGAGTTTTTCATCTCGTTGAAGTAGAGAGTAGGGAATTGCTGCGAGATAAGGCAATAATCTTGAAGAAGATCAGTGGGAAGTTCTTCGATATGCAGAATATTACAGAGAGATTGTTTGGACGGACTAGATTATTACGCACCACCATTTCCATAGTCTGTTGTATTAAATTACTAAAATGCTAAAGTTTTAAGGTAATTAGCACTATATTTTACTATATATATTTTTGAAAAGATCATTAAAGCGTACTTAATGACAATATATTGCTCTTTTACTTCATTGATATCATATAACTCACAAAACGAAAGCAAAGTAAGCTTCATATGTACCTGACAGATAACACATATGTTAAGTTAGATTATTTTGCAATGTGACCCAGAGTACTATTATGTCTTATATAGTACATGCAGTGCAACCAATACACAAAGAAGCGTTAATTTCATAATAATTCTTTCATTAATAATTCTTATTGCTCTTCAAAGACACTTCGTATAAGCACATATACTTTAAGTTTAAAATATGAATATTTCACTGCTTCAAAAATAATAAGAATAAGCGTATGTACTCTAAAATAATTGCACGAAAATTTTCCATTAAAAACTGCTTGGTTTAAAAAATTAAAAAATTTCAAAAATTTTTCCACAACATTTAACAAAATACTTCATTTCAATATTACTTTTTGTATCTCATAAGAGTATCGCATTTAAGATAAGTGAACAGATACAGCGGCAATATTTTAATCAATGACGTCGGTATCAATTTGCGACAATGCCAAATTGTGGATTGCTTAAAACATTACCAATATAAATTATGATTTTGCAAGACCAAAAAATGGAGTAAAAAAAGGTGGCTATATTACAGCACCTGCGCTTTTAAATAGCATGAAAAATTTTAAATAAATTGAACGGTGGAAAATTTGTACGGTGTCGAAATACAATCTGCGGATTAAGGTAATAAAAGTGGCAAACACCAGAAGGCGCTTACCTTGACGCGGGTAAATCAATGGGACACTTTACTAAATTTAATGCTCGCCTGCTTGTTTACATCCGAGCTCCAGTTTTTTATTAAGTAATTGAAATTGAGTTTAAAAATGTACACGAAAAAAACTCATTTTTAGACAACCAACAAGGAACAACAAACAAATACAAAAAAATATAAAATAAAATGAATTTTTCAAAGAGGATTACCAGGGTATTACATTTCCTAATCCTCTGCTTTCTAGTGCGGGAGAAGAGATAACGAAATAAGCCAATAAAAAGCTTTTTAACTTGGTCTATTATATAATTAAAATGAACCGCAATTTGGACTTTATTGATTTCATTTAAAACATTTAAAGTTTTGCTTTTAATTTATTTTGACATTGGTCGAAAAGGAAACTTTTTAATAACAATTTCGTGTCCATTTACCACTTAAAGTCAAATCAAGAAATAAAACTCAACACCTCTTAAATGAAGTTCCTTTTTTTCGTAATTTAATTGCTGTAATTTTTTTAAGTAGCATTTCATCTACAATTCTTTAATTATTTTTATTTTAAAGTGTTTTTTATTTTTTGTGAAGCCTTTGAAGGATTTTTATTTCAACTGCAATTAAAAATATATATAGTTTGTTTTTTTTGTTATAATATTTTTTTTTCTCAGTCAGTTTTTTTCTTTAGTAAAATATACTCATATGTAATTAAAAATTTAACATTTATTCTACACCATTTTATGACCGCAATTATATTTTCCATGGAAAATAATTACTTCATAAAACTCCTCTGCGATTCTCTTCAAGTGCCAAAAACTCACAATTATCCTTTTTTATTAAAATTTAAAAATATTTCCATGTAACCAAACATGTGGAATTCATTTTTTAATATTTTCAAAAGTTTATTTTATTTTATTTTATTATATTTCATTTTTATTTTTATTTTTAATTTTTGCATTGATTATCTTTTTGCTTGTATTAAATACTAGAAAAAATTACGAATATTTTGTTATTAATGAAAATAGCAAACCAATTTCACAGTTGCTATAAACAACAATAGTAGAGTCCTGAATAGACTCTGAAATACATAATAAAAAATAGAGAAATATGTAATAATTTGAAGTGGAAATTTTATATTAAAATCGAAGTAGTTTGTTTTAAATTGAAATATATAGTTTTTTTTTTTAACGAGGGAAGTTAAGAATGCATTAATATTTTCATTAAATATTTCGCAAATTATTTTGTGGATTAATGAAAAAATTTCTCTGCCTTTCTGCTTTATTTAATTTAGTTTAGTATTTCACATTCTTCACATTATTTATATTAGTTAGTAAATAAAATTAATTATAGTTTAATTATTATTATTGTTATGGGATGTGCCACTCCTCCGCCCCTCCTCCTCCCAGAAGCGCCAATAAAAAGTAGTATAGAACCTACTTTACAGAGTATTATGACCTCTTTAGTGAAGGTATGCATTCCCAGGAGTCTATTGCGTTTATACATTAGTGCAGTACATATATGGCTGAGTCGTCATTCTCTTTGCAGAATCTACAGTTTGCATCCGTATATACACATAGTTTCGTAAGGTATTTTAGTTTACAGTGCCCTATTAGGATTCCTGTAATGATTCTATGTTTTTCTTTTGATTGTTCCATCCTATGCTGGCATCTCCTATTGTTATAAGTACTAATAAGTGATTTAATTTGTTTTTATCCTGATATATAATTCCAGTAATTCTTTTTGTTTTCTTTCTCCTTTGTTTTAATGACAAAAAGGAGGCTACTGCGTCCTAATTCACAGAAAAGTTCCGACCCAATCATCGGTGTGGCTGCTCCCTACCTTGATAGTTTATCTGCGTAATCGTTTTCGCACGCCAGTATATCCCGGCACCCACTGAATCAACACCTGATTTGATTTACCTATCTTACCAAAGCATTTAGATTTAGCTTACCAAAGCATTCTTGCAACAGTCTTGAAGTCACCTGATGCGAATTCAGCACCTTGATCGCTGCTTACCTATCTGTCAGTATAATAATTTAATAATTTCTATTTATTTTTCAAAATTTAGTTTATTTATATAGTGCTTCTATTATTCATGTAGTACAAATTTCGATTGCAGTTTCAGTCATTTTAATACCAGCGGGACCGCAAACTTATATATCACAAACTAAGAAATTCCGTTTAAGAAATCTAAACAGATATGAGTGTGTTTTGTTATATTTCGAAAGCTGCCCGAGCTTTCCATTTCTTCTCATATTATAGCGAGTTAAAACGGATTAGTTGTGTGCAGATATTCATCATATGGTTGTCACATATATACGCTTAAAACTATCTTCTTCTTTGTTATATACAGGTTATTTAAATTCACAATTTTAACTTTATAAATTAACTATAAATACTACTACTACTGATTTTCTGAACTCCTTCTGGAGCTTAGAGCCTCCATCACCAATTTAAATCGTATTCTAAGAGCTGTTCTTGTGACAGCATTCCAAGTAAATTCGGCAACTTTTTATTCTTATATAAAAGAATTAAATTAAATTAAAATTGTACTAAAAATAAATACACCCTAACTAAATTGATGTAGATTTTTAATTATTTATTATTGCAGTAAATATCATACAAGTGGAACATTGAGAACTTTAACCTATGAATATTAAAATGCTTCTAATATAATATTTTCTTTACAATGAAATGTCCTATAATATAAATAGATAAGCTATGGCAGTTTTCACCATTCAACAGCTACATTGAATAGTTTATATCTAACGTTTGTTTTCCGAAAGAGTTTACACGTAACTCCATCAAAACTGAATATTTACTAAGGTAATGTAAAGTGTGTTCGTTTTCTTCAGTATTGCATAGCTTGCATTTTGGGTCTAACGAGTTCGTATTGAGTAAGTAATTTAGATTTAACAGTTCTCTATCATTATAATTGCTTGAACTTACATACTGCTGTCCTTCTCTCCCAGTAGAGCATAGAGCCCCCACGATTCCTCTAACTCTTACACTGTTGCCTGCTTCTATGGTAATTTAAAATAATTATATAATTATTATAATTATATAACAATTCTAATGAAATTGAAGTAATTATGTTTATACTTAAGTTTTGTGATCCTTACTAAAAACGAAAACATCATAGTGGCCATTGGTCAAAAAAGGTTGAGAACCACTGACTTATGTAGACTAAACACTCGTAGTTTCAGTTAAAACTTTTTCTGTTAATACTCGTATTTTAATTTTTTTAATATTAAATTGCACCAGTAAGTATCTTAGTACTAGCAATCCAAATTATAAGTGCATTTACTCTCAATTACCGCTTATAACAGTTCATCTGGTGCCAGTGTAATTTCGTTCCTAAGCGCTATTATAATCATTATGTGGGCGTGTTTGCAAATTAACTTTAATAGGATGACTTCCTTTCAATTTATAGTACAATTTGCATCTAATAATGTCAATTTAGCCCATAATGGTTACAACTGCTACCGACACATTACATGTGCCTTCTGATGCTCACTTTAGACTTTTTCCCATAACTGCTCGATGTGACTGTGTGTATCTGTAAGTATGTCGGTGCGTAAATTTCTTTGTATTGGCAAACCACACAAATATGTGCAAATTGAACGCTTGGTTTATTCCTAATGAAGCATTTTTCTCTTTTTTAACAAATTCAATTTTCATTTTGCTCCTTCGATGCTTCCTCTTTCCACATACAATTTTTCTTATTTTTTAGCCTCCTTTATCTTGCATCTGCTGCCATTTTTCTTCGGTGTGAATTGGTTTTTTCACTTCTTTTGCTTTGTATGCAATTTCATGTGGTAAATGAAGTAAATCTTTAAGTTATTCCATTATAAACACAATATGAACTTTTCGCTTTGTTCAAAATTCGCTACAGTTTTCATCTTCCTTCTTCTCAAATCCTGTTTCATTTTCCTTTTTATTTCAAAGGAAATTAAAGTTTTTACCCACACCGAGAATAAACACAATATTTCGTTGATAATTCGGTGATTATCATTTATTTCTCTTGACAAAAATTTGTATCTGAAATAAGTAATTGTTTTGCATTTTATATTGTTTTTTTTTTGTTTTTTGTAACAAATTTTAAATCAGTTTCTAATCAAATAATAAATACTCATAGAGCTGTGCTTTATAGTACTTTAATTTGTACACTTCTATTATCATCACTAAAGGAAGATGGACAGCTGGATTTATACCAAATATAATCACCGAGCTCAGACAGCAAACGGGAGACACGAATTACTATCTCACTCAGATGCTGACCTGCCATGAATATTTTTGCAAATACCTGTACCTCATGAAAAAACTGGATCTACCCAATTATATATATGTCGACGGAGACTGTGATAATCCAGAGCACACTTTCTTTTACAGTAAAAGGTGGCTCAGATTTAGAGAAGACACAATAGTGCTCACATTGAAGGTATGAAATATGACGGAAAAGATGAGAGCGAACCCAAAGAACTGGCAAACTATAAAGTGATTCCACTATACATATGATTCCAATTCTCATAACGAAAAATTTATACCTAGAAAGCAGAGGCAGATACGAAGCTAGTGAGGATACCCAAAAATGTGGGGAAATGTGGAATATATAGATTGAATATTGTATCGCAACATTAAAATGTATTGTTCCCATACTTAAACTTTGAGTGGCACTCTAAACCCTTCCTCTTAAATAAGTAATACTACTATTTCTATTATTCAAAGTTTTAGTTGCTCATCATCAGATGACGAGAATTTATCTTAGACTTATTTTGTTTTTGCTTTTGTGCACGGCAGTTCTCCAGATCGTGCTTTATTGCTTCTTTCTAATTTTTGTGGAAACTGCAAATTTCATCGGAGTCAACTCCTAGTTTATTTATGTAGTTGTTTAACTAACGGGATATTGTTTTCCTGATAAAGCTTCTGTTATAATTCGAAATATTTTTCGTTTCAAGTCTTAACACTCCAATTCGAATGCACTTATATTTTAAATGAAGGGCAGATATTAATAAGCAATTTAACACAGATGTCAGTGAGAGTACTGTCAACCTTAAAGTACAATCACTTACTATATATTAAATGCGTTGAAGAAGTCACCAATATATGTTGTCTGATAGGAATTGCCTCATCCATTAACACTGTGACCCATATTTTTATTTGTGATCTCTTACCATTTTAAAAATAGGCAATGGTAGATTTACTACTACTAATATTAATCTGTGTAAGCATCTATTATGTTTCTGATTACTTAATAAATAAAATTATAATTTCCTTCTAACAATAAATATAAAAATGAAAATATTTTTTTGCCTCTTCCTACTACTTAAGCTATTTTCTGATACTTTAGTAGACTTCATAAATAAATTTATTTACTCTAATGCTCAAGGTAAACCACTAAGGCTTCGGCAATCAATAAATCTTCATAAACCCAATTTTCGTGGGCACTTTAATATTGTATATGCTTTATTGTTGTAATAAAATAAACAAACAAACTAATTAGTGGATTGATTTCAATACTCCCTAGGGAAGAATACTGAATTCTATGCTCTTGCAGGCGTATAGGCTATTGTAACACGAGCACTTGTCGCGCCAATAAACAAGAGAGCTACTTACTGCGTATTCTGGAGCAGAAGCCAACCGCCTTCGTGTTAATATTCAGAAGAAAATTTATTCAATTACCGCATAATTTAATTGTTACGAGCCAACATAAATACGTAAATGTGGTACGGAGGAAGGAAATAGTGTCAAAACGGCAGGAAGCATTCGTTTAATATGGTGAACTGTACTATATTTTCCATTTTTTTTTTTGTTTTTTTTTTTTTGATATGTTTACACTAGAGATATTCCACATTAATTCAGGCAGCAAACATGATTCCGCATACAATTTATACGAGCAAAAATAATAAATTTCTGTTTAATAATTTATGCTCCATAGTGCAATAATAACAAAAGCAACAACAACGACAATACTCCAATGCTTATTGTCCTACTCGTAGTGAGTATAACTTTCACTATATCTTTCCCCGCACAATGATGGTATTTTAATTAAGTGCTATGAATTTTGACATGTTGTGTAACCAAATTTTTCCTTTTTCATGAAACCTGGCCCGAGGCTCTAAATGACATTCATTTCCGGAATTTCATTTGAAATTGTGTGACGTGTCACTTTATTCATTTGAGTGATGCTGATTTATAGATTGTGTTTTCATGCCTTTGTGTCCTGATGGCCTGGTGTCCTGGTGTTCTGGTGTTTTGGCGTTTCTGTATACATGTACTTCGGTGTCTTTTTGTGGTTCTGAATTGAACTGCGTATTGACTCGTTTATTGTTGCGTGAATTCAATTTGAAATTGTTTTCGCAAAACGCAGAACTATTGAAATTTCCAAACTAAATTCGTCATCGGAAATTCACAAATTGTAAAAATTCGAATTTTTCCAATATTGTTGAAACTGATACATTCCTAATCGTTTTATATTCATGGTATGCGATTTTGATTACTTTTTCTGTGCATCATTGATATAAACACGATTTTCATTTTTTTTAATATATAATCGAAAAGTGGTAAAAGAACAATTAGTTTTATAGTCTCAATGTTTTTTTATATATAATATATTGCATACACAAATATAAATATGACAATAACAGATATAGTCAGCAGGTCAGGTTTTGGGGTAGGTTCCTATGCACTGTGACCAGTTCGATCTATTGTGCACCCCTTTGCATTTAGACATTTAGTATCTCGAGGAATATATACAGTATGTTTAGGGAAAGAATTTTAACAAAAATTTAATTCATCACCTGCGATTTAGCAGCGATTTTCTTCGAAAGCCCCTCTACAAGTATCTTTATTTTATTGGAAGAATTCGTAAGAAATTTTAAGCAAATCGAAGGTGATGAGCACTGAAAGCGGTCCGTTTGTAAAAGAATGGCCCACATATGTTATATATTCTTTAAATAAAATTTAAAGGTTTTAAAAAATTATTTTTTGTAAGTATTAAATGTTTTCCACTATTTGACAGAATAGTTAACTTTATGTATTCTATGGAATAGTACAAAAAAATCCTATTGAAATCTGTAAAACTATATATAATAAGGTAATATATGGTATATAATATGGTGTTAATAATATATAATAGATCTTAAAGAATCTTTCTAGTTTTGTTGTAATACAAAAACTTAAACTATATAAATTCTAAGGTAATAAGCAAGTTTTTTCAATAGTAGTAGTAGTAGTAGTGGTAGTAGTAGTAGTAGCAGATGTAGTGGTAGTAGTGGTAGTAGTAGTAATAGTAGTAGTAGTAGTAGAAGTAGTAAAAGTAGTAGATGTAGTAGTAGTAGTAGTGGTAGTAGTAGTAGTAGTAGTAGTAGTAGTAGTAGTAGTAGTAGTAGTAGTAGTAGTAGTAGTAGTAGTAGTAGTAGTAGTGGTAATAGTATTTCTTAATTATACAGCTTTTTAAATTAACAATTTTAACTATATACTTTTTTCTATAACAGACTATAATGATATTTAAGTTAATATCTTACAAGGAACTCTTAACTTCAATATTCAACTAAACACTTCTTTACATATTTGTCATTAAGGATTTTTCACAAGTCAGGAACATCTTCAGTTCAAGTATAGTCTGCTCTAATAAGGTACTAGTATGTAAACTAAATACCACATTGTCTTTTTTATTAATATGGCACAGCCTCCAAGTTTACAATAAATGAAAAGCCTCCATAAGATTTTAACCAATAAACACCATCTCCTAAAAATATATTGCAAAATAACATTCGACAGTGTTCTGTAAAATAGAAAAAGCTAAAGTCCAAACAAACGAAGATAGATGGGCAAGGTGAATTAATTTTGGATGTATTAAATACAATCGATCTAAGCTAAAGGGCATAGAAAAGTAATAAGATTAAAAAGAGAGTAGTGTGAATGGTATGAGATTAAGGGAAGATAGCTATTTGTGTGGATTTATTATGATTTCTATATTCTATATCATAATAACCTATAGTGTAGAGTAAAATCGGAAGGGAAATTAATGTAGATCCGCATTGTCGTTAACAGTATGTAGTTGTAGTGTCATGCTTTTGTGATTAATATCGCAGCTGAAACTTTGAAATCTTTAATGATTATTTCGATCACTCTGAAGATGCACACTAATTAGTGTGCATACTATTAACTAAATATATTCAGTGGAAAGGTTACTTTAAATATACAATTTGAAAAATTCTGCAAATAAAAACTGTCTTTGAAGAGCAGGTATTGTTTTTTTTTTTTTGTTTTTATATGATTTTCCTGTAAATTACAAATGATATGTATGGAATTGTAATGTGTATTTATATGCTCTCTGAGTTCAAAGTATTTACAATTTGAAGATTATGAGTAAAGAATATTTTCTTTTATAATATATTTTTTTTTGGAAGAAACACAACGAAGGTATTTTTTGTTTCTGAAGGCATTTACTCAATCCCATATTAAGCGACAACTTTAAAATACATGTTTCCAAGGATTACAGAATATTTTACTCTAAGACTCTCATACATTAAAGTCTCATACATTACATTTATCTAAATGGGTTGGGGATTTTTGTGTTTATAAATTGAAACATAAATGTAACATTTCACTCAGAAACTTCACTTACTTGATGTGCGCGGTTGTAAACCTAAAATAGCAGCGGCACGCATTACTCATTTCGCTGCAGTCGTGTATGCGGAATTTATGACATAAATAATCAAGTTATATGCTAAAACATACATAAATTCTAACTTTATTGATTAAAATAAAAATTCCATTTACGGAATTAATAAAGTGCACCACACACAAAGTAACGCGGACACTCTTGATACATAACGGAGGATTAAAAAAATTGTTATGACAGCTTAAAGGGTTCTCTGAATGCCACCATGTAACGCCAAATGGAATAATAAAAGTTTAACGATTATTTGCCAGTTATGATATCACTGACTAGGAACAAAAGTAGAGCATTTACAAAATATTATAAAAACATGAGCTTAACAACACTACAAAGCTTGTTAAAAATTAAAAAGGGTATTGTTTAACATTTTTCGTGTTTTCTTTGCTTTATGATGCAAACTTTTGTGCGGCCCTCATTTACACAAACCCACATTAAGCCAAGAAACTTCCTAAGTTTCAGTCCTTACAGAAGTTCATCAAGTGCTGAATACCCAGCATGAGCTCTGACTGCATTTAAAAGAATACTTAATGCACTTATGGCAATATTTGCACTCAGACACATTCATGAACGAGTAGTCATATTAGGGAAGAATTAAACTTTTTCTTCTCCAAATTGGTTGAGATACTTTTAGAAAATATTTTTAACAAATTTTTGTTATATAAAAATTAATTTTCCACAACTTAGAATTTCTCAAGCAGGAAAGTTGACTCAGTTATTCCTCTCTCACTTATACGTGGTATATTGGTGAGGGTACGGCAGACTAAATTTTAGTGAAATTTATTTCCAAAACTTTCACTGGCATTAATGGACTTTTAATAGAAAAGTTTTTCATTAGGCAATGAAAAGAAGATCAGTCTGATATATTACATTTTAAAGAATTTAATCGCACAACATAGCAAAATATTAAATATTTTACGTTAGAAACAATACTAAAAACTTAAGAGTTTATTTAGTAAATGAACAAAAGTTTGGGTTAAAAATTGAAGCATTATTAAGACTATTAAAATATATATATATATATATATTAAAATATATACAGAGTTGAAATTAGATTACCCTCAATTCCTAATACTTATGTTATTAAAATAGGGAATTGATTTGCGAGATTTCAAGTGGAATTGAAATGAAAAAAACCCTAGATTTTAAATTCTTGATTTTCTATATAGTAACTGATTTTAATATATAATAATATACCAGATTTTGATCTTACCTTATCCATATTTAATTATTTTCTTAGAAATTTTACTTACTAATAAATGGCGAATTGAAAATTTGCAACATGAAATTACTGTTCATTGCAATATCTTAAGTGCATTCAGTGTAAATAAATTTCATTCCCAAGAGATAATCTCAATAGACTAAGAAAGTAAAAGAATGAAGGGAGACGACGAGCTAAATTGGGTAGCTTACTTCACTTTTATCTATGTTCCTGGACATAAGAACATTGAAAGAAATGAGAAAGCAGATGATTTGCCCAACCTTAGTGCTTCCCTATATATGTAATTCGGGATACCATTATGTTTTCCCCTGGCGACCATTAAGATAATTACTTACCTCTACTTTCTTCAACTTGACTATAACAAATGGAAGGTCATGAGTAACTCCCCAGTCAACTTGGGTCGCTTACAATTAGACTAGATTTTGAAAACTTATCAAAAAAGATGGTGTGAATACCTCAAAACTTACTGCAGTTCTCTATGGTGCCTAATGTATAGGATCCCATGGATAGAAACTGCGCATTTCTTATAATACTCATTGCTGAAGTTTTGGTCATTAATTAATTTCTCTGTGAATGCTCTTCTCTGGCATCCAGAAGAAATCTACCTTTAATAAAGTACCTATTTGACAATTTCTTAGACTTTTCATTGATGAAGGCGAAGGCCAATTTAGTTACATTAATTTGACGGGATGAAGTTGGTCTATATCTGTCTATTTTAGAGTTTCGTGTGAGGAAAAAAAATCGTGAAAAGTCGCCAGCTTGCCAGTGTAAACAATCAACCAACCAACCAGGTTTGTGTTAACAGACTTGATGGACGCTATTCAAGTGTTATAATATGAATATTTTACCAATTTCAAAAATAAAATTGAATTCGACGTATCACAAACTATTCCACCCATTTACTGATACAATTCAAAGCCCCACATTATTGCTGGTTGGAAATATTCTTAATCCTTTTAAGTCTTGTATGACAATTAAAGTTTAGCATCACCATAACAACTTAGCCTAGTTAAAAACCTAGTTAAAAGACAACTTAAACGAAAACACGTCCGAAACAGCAGTTCGAAAAAGAATACATATTAAATGATCGTGTTATCGGTGAAATGATTAAGCTGAGGCAGCACTAATCGCACTTATAATATGAAACTAAAGGCGCAGGCAACAGTGATATCTGAAGATAAGTGTTTGATCCGATTAAAACTCAATAACCCAGCATTGACAATTATTTGGCATGACCAAATAAGTAAATAACTTTTTTTTCTTATGTTCTCCATAAACTATTTTATTGCTTTTATGTTTAGTAAATATCGAATCATAGTTACTGCGTGTTTAAAGTAGTGATTAATTTTTCAAAACTAATTTGTTAAATAATAAAATTATTATTATTTAAATTTATTAACTTTTAAGGCAGTAATTGATCCGCAAATTTTCATAAATTTTGTATTTACATTCAGTTATTCAATAACATCTTTTTTTTCTTAATGTGATATGTGTATATAAATATTTATTGAAATATATATTATTAATAGCTTAATTATTTAATTGTTCATAATTATCTCATAATTGCTTCATGCGAAAAGCAATATCCTTTTTAATCTTTTATGAATTCACTTAATTTAATATCTGCATGAACTCCTCCTGCTCCTCCAAATATCAATACAATTGTCATTTTCACACTTCAAACATATTTTCACACAACAGTGAACTCATTATACTAATTATACGAATTAATAGCTCCCAATTAGTTTAACCGTAGATATTTATAATATATTGATTTTCATTTTTTCTATATAGACGTGTTAATTATATACGAACCTACATGTATGTAGAAGTATATAGTATATAGGAAAAATTATTCGATAGCGATATTTAGAACTGATGTCATTTATCTAAAAGTTTTACTCTTAACGAACCGTGTTCAATTCGCATCATCTGCTACGAGTATTTGTATTACTAAATCAAGAATGCAACCTCGGATTGCGCCTAAAAATCTAAATCTGCCGTAGATAAATATTTCAAATTGTTTGTATGTGACTGGCATAAATTGAGCCTGTAACATATACTCTATTTGCACAGACAATGAATCTCCCTGTGCGTTTAATGTCAAAATATTCTTGACATACTTGGTAAATTTAGATGATAATAATGATGATGCCTAGCATGAGCTGGTGCTGGTGGTGCTAGTGGTGATGGCGGTAGTGATCTGCCTGTGAATTCTTCCTAGCCGCACAACATAATTTAAGAAGTTGATTGTGTCACATTTGGAATTTGTTTGTTATTCATTGCCAACGGAAGTTTAATTTAACGATTTCTGATTTGTTGCTTTAACTGCATACAAATATGAAATTTTTATACGAGTATATATACGTATGCTCCTATATATGTTATATACATTGATTATCCAGATATTTAGTTCTTATTGGGTTGCTTAATGTTTAAAACAAAAACTCATTTAACGTCGTTTAGGATAACTTTTCTAATACAATCCAGATAATTTTAGATATTCATTATTGTGTGTTTTATGCTCTTTGGTAATATTAAATGCAAATCAAATGATTGAATTAAAAATCGAAATCCATTAATTAAAAATTTCTTTAAAAAAATTCGAATAGAAATAAAAAAACAACAACAACAATTTTAGTTAATTTATTGAAGATTGGCTGACCATAGAAAGCTGTTTCGAGTATTGCCAAGTACTCATCATCAGTGGTCTAAGAAAGTATTCCAATTTTTTAATTAGCTTATAGTCTATATATAATTTGTTTCGATGGGAAGTGCCAGGTTAAAACTTGTGCCTGTCAAATTAAAAGCGATGACTAGTAGTGTTTTTCCACATGAACTTAAACTTGAGCATTGAAAGTTTGTGTAGCCTTGGCTAAATAGTTTCTTCTCGGCATAAGATACATCACTTTCGACAAAAAAAAATTAATTTAAAAAAAAATTTTTTCCTATATGAAATCACCATCCTATCCCAAGTTGTGCTACACTACCCTTCTTGAATCCACTGTGTATCTGACCATTACCTTGCAGTTGTAAATATGAAGCACTGTTAAACAATCTCAAGCTATACATAAGCTCTTATTAAATGAATTTAATGTCAAATAAGAAGCAAGAGAGAATTCTTTTCCTATGTTATAGTGTCCCATATAACACCCCATTAATGTGCGTTAAAACACTGTATGAACTTATTAAGCTTTTAACAGTGGCGTTAACAGTGGCGTTTAGTAAATTTTTTCCTAGGAATCTGTTTAATTGCTTGGTAAGCTTAGTAGACTATCTCCAGTGATATATATATAGCAACAGATTGCTTTTATAGATACCCTTAATGAGTTCTAGACTCTTAAATTGTCAAGCATAGTCAACCAATTTTTTCAATTTGTCATGTTTAAGCAAAGTCATCGTTCTGCAGAGATATCACAATAGATTTTAAAATTTGCAGATTTGCAGTGCACTATTACTTTTTTTCAAAAGTATTTATACTAAACTAATAGTTGTGCATTACGATATGAATGTTTTCATTTAAAATATCAAAGAAATAAATATTTAATTAAAAAGATGCCTGTATTATGTTGAAGTTAGTCAGTACACTTGAGCACTTTTACTCTTTCTTAACTCGAGGTGTCTTCATAACCCCTCACTACGCCTTGACTAGATTATTGTTTATCACTTCATCAGACTAAGCACTAATTGACCTCAGATCTGCATACCTCCCCGAGGAGCCTGTAACTATTCTGAGTTTTGATAACGCTATGTTTGTAAGCCAGTTTTCGTCAATACTTTCAGGGCTCTGTGCTTTATATAATTTTTGATGGGATCAATCTTGATGTCCCCGAGGATGTCATTCGTCCTAATGTACCATGATAGTTTGAAAAGTCTTCTCAGAGCCTGGCTTTGTGCAATTTCTAGCAGGCGAATAGTAGTGTTCGAAGCTTCGCTAAACGCTACACAATCATATAGAAGTGACGGACGAATTATTTGCTTATACATCAGTTTCCTGTTCTTAGTATTGAGATTTTCATTTTTGAATAGCGGTTGGAGGTATGTATGTTTCAGTTGAACATACATATAATATTATGTATTTGAATTTGTGTTAGGCTAAGGTAAAACACCTGAAATTAAAATATAAACATCAAATTCCTTTTGAAAACCTTAATTTGCATAATAAACTTTAAAGTTTTAAACTATTTCTAAGTAGGTGCTAAGTAAACTAAATATTTAAAATTAAGTTTAAGTGACAATTTATTTCAAAATATATTATTTTACTAAAGTGAAAACTTGTGAACTAAACTTGCTACAACTTTGAGCAAAACTATTTATATATTTTTTTTTTAATTTATTTTTAAAATATTTTTAAAAGATAAGTAATTTTCAACAGCAATTGTGAAACTTTTTGATTTTAATTTCAACATTCCAGTGCTAGTAAAATTATCAAAATTCAGCACTAACAAATATAAAGATTGTATCTGAAACGCAACATGGTTGCAGCAACAATATTTGCTTTTAACAACTTCAAGTGACGATATTTGCACTTAGGCAACTTCAAAAGACTCTTGCCACGAAAAAACTTCAACACTCAAATTTTATGCAACCATAAATAAAATGAAAAAACTGCACTAAAAGTGTTAAATGTTGTAAAGAATAATTATCTAGATACTTAAAGTAATTTTTAAATTTCAGTTGAATTCTTTTAATGACCTAAAAAGATATCGAAAAGTGTGAACTGTTTGTGGAAGTATCTGTATTCACTATAGAAACTTGTAAGGAAGTTTTCTGTCCTTTTTTATTTGATATTTTTTGTGATAATTTTTTCTTAATTTTTTTTTTTTTGTAACATTAATCCAAATGAATTTTAAAATGTCTGTTAAATCATTTGTTTCGAAAGTAAATTGCAACTTTGATGATTATTCATGTTCTTACTTTGCTAATTCGATCATTAATCAGTATCGAAATTGAAGTTCCTTCTTAGTTTTGTTCTTAGATACGCGCAAGACATTTGCGTGCTGCACGAAGCTAAAAACATTTTAAAAATTTTACAAAAAGCTAAACGAAATCCATAGCTTCGTTTTCATAATATATAAGGGGGGTTCACGTTTTTTATTTTTTTAATTTTATTAAAATTGCGCGTAGTCTAAGTACTTAAAATATCTTGCTTATAATGATTAATGTATTAAGATAAAGAATCAAACGGATTAGTTCGTTTAAGCCGACGTATTAGTCCTTCCGTATTAAGAAGAGATGATACTTCTGCATTAAAATGGTCTTGAAGTCACTGTTTATGTGCTTCAGCGTAATATTTAACTAGATCTGCGACCGTTGACATGTTTAAATCACAATGTAGTCCACTGCTGAGGGTATACCAAAGAGCATTAGTAATAACTCTTAGCATTAGTAATGACTCTTACCATTTTGTTTTGAAAGCGTTGGATTAATAGTTGTAATCCATATGTCCAAACAGGTCTCAATAACTGCTTATAAATCATAATTTTGTTTTGCACTGACATAGAAGTATATTTATTTAACAACCATTTTAATGAATTGAATTTTAGATTCAGTTGATTCCATTTAATAAGGGAGGTCATATGTAAAAAATTTTTAAACTGCATAGTTTCTTATTAGAACTAAATTGTTAATGAAAATAGTACTTTAATAAATTATAAAAAATTGTTTTTTATATACTTTCATTTTAAAGGTTCAAATTTTCTGTACGCCCCTGACGTTTTCCTTATAGTCCAGCTTATATTAGTTGTCAAACTTTTTCAGTTTTTTATTGCAGCAACTGCAGCTGCAGTGGCAGTGGCAGTTGCTTTATGCATTTTTCTTGTTCCTGCGCTTTTGCTTGTACATTTTTATTGGGTTGCAATATCCGTTGCTTGTCGCCGTGGCCAAATTAATGGCTTCATTTCCTAAGACAAATGAATAATATAAATAAGGTTATTGGGAATTTTTCTTCACATTTTGCAAAAAAAAAATGTATGTTTGTACTTCTCTCCAACGCAAGACAAACCAATAGCAAAGAAAAAACTATGTAAGAGACATTAAATGTCAATGCTAACTAAAAACACACTGTCACTATTGAATAAATTCAATTTATATGCCAAAATATACTCCACTCTATTTAAAAGTGGAGCATCTGTTAGCAATCAATTTGATTGATTATTTTACAAATGGAACTATGTCAATGACGCTCTAAGAGTTGTAATACTAAAACCAAATTAAACACACAATATATGTGTATGTAATTCTAACCAAAGAGTGTACAAATTTCTATGAATCAAAATAAAATCACAAAAAATAAGTATAAGCTTATAAGGAAATATATTTAAAAAGAAATTCAAGTGATGAGGAACGTATACCTTTAAATTGCAAGCCACACCCTAGATAAGTGTAAGATGGTTATTTTTATCATAGCCAAACATCAAGTAAAGTGTTACAATCTTTTAGCAATTACCCAAAACTGATAAAAGATTACTGGGTGTAAGTCTCTGAATTAAATTGGCTCACATTAAACCTGTCTTTATACCTGGTTAATGAGAAATAAAATTTAGGAAATTTAAACAGTTTAGTCTACATTATACTTTTCACGAATGTCTTTCCACGAAAACACTGATTCATCTATTTCTACTTTCTTAGCTGGCTAATCATTGGCTAAATCCAGCACTTCACTAAAACTAATAAGAATAGGTAGGGCGAAAATCGCTCAACCAAAATGACTCGTTGACATTACCCTAATTTAGGTTCCTGGTAATGGAAATATTGAAGCATATAAAACTGTGAACAGCTTAACTTGCCTTGTGCCTCCTATATATGTGTCTCTAACATTACACTAGTTGCCTTGAAGAGCTCTATTTCATCTACTTTTTTCAGCTAAATAATAATTGGCAGAAAATTTATCAGAACTAATTAAATAAAAACTCCAATTTCCCAAGGATTAATGTTGAAAAAGACTTAACAATACTCAAAACAACGTTGTATACTCGGCCAAATTTCAATAAATTAATTAATTAATTTTTATTGTTGTTGCTTCATTACTGTTAGAACCTTTCTAACTTAAATTTAGTTTACTTTGATCAAAAGACGTCATATTCGAGATTAAAAAGCAACATTTAACAAAAACTAATCAGACAATGAAGAATGCAAATGTGTCTCAGCTAAATTCACACAATAAAATTACTATAATCGACATGCCCACTTATTCTGCAGAAAGATCAAAGGATATGAAAATGCAGATAGTTTACCACTCCCAGTTAAATGGTGATACATCTATAAAAACACATCTAAGAGTAAGACGGTTCCATTGGAGACTGTGAAGAGTTTTTATTAGGTAATAACAAAGTCGGTTTTGTTTTTTCAGAATTTTAACTTTTATTTCGATAGTTATTTTTAGTATATTTCTATACCTATTTCCGCAAATTCGCTTTTGTCTTCATCAGGATAATTCCTGTAATTAAAACCATCGATGCAATTTACAAACTATTTATACTTTACATTTCAAATATTGTATAATTAGGCTAGAGAGTGCACCGAATTGATCTCAGTGTCACCGAAACACTGATCCGTCAAAAGCTCATTAATATGATGTGAAACCATAGCGCGTATCTTTCATCAAATACATGCCAATTCCCTTATGACAAACAAATTCATAGTTTTGCTGGGTAGCTTATGGATTTTTCAAGAGACTTGTAGACTACGAGAGAACTGATTTGAATCCCTACTCACTTATTTATTATTTTTTAAACACTTTTTAATTATATTGAATTAAATACCTATCAGTATTTTGCTTACAATTCATTATAACTGAGATTTCAATATAAGTAGTTCCCATTTACCACTTGGATTCTTGTAACTTTCAGACTTATATTCCTCACTCCTATACTGAATATTGGTCATTCTTTCTTTCATAATTTTTGTAGTCCTAGATTGTTGCTAGTTTTTCATATGTCAGTCCTCTGCATGAACTTATTAAAAATTTTAATTTATTTATATAGAGAGAGTCAACTCCATCAAGATAATGGACCTCAATTTATTCACGCATTGAAATTAATTTCACCAAGTGCGAATTGCATATTAAAGACATAAATATACTCCAGAGTGATACTTCACCTTGTACAAGTGCAAACTGGAAAATATTCATGCATTTTAAGGAAACATGACAAGAAAAAGTAGCGGTCATTAATTTCCATCGCAAGAGCTGTTGGAAAATTTATTCTTATCACTGTCCGTTTTATGTGCTGATAGTTCTGCAGTCTTTCGTATCTGAAGACTACGCTCTGGGTGGAAAGTGTGGAGTGTGTCGCTGAATGAATTTTGAATTATGCACTTTGAAAGTATTTTATGTAAGTAGTAGGAAAAAAATTCATTTCATATTCCTCGCTACTCACAAACACATTTTATGAGCACTTGACATGCAAATTGCTTTTAAAGCTAAATTAGAGAAACTACTTTTGAGGATTTTAAGTAAGATTTTTTCTAGTTTTTTCGGATTTTCTGTCCTTTGCTTTTGTATGTTAGACCGCTGCAGGGAATAGAGAGCATTGTACGTCAAAGCATACTTGACCTAAGAGTCACTATACTTGGAATGCTTGTTTTGCATTCAAAGTTGCGGTGGAATATTTTTATAGCAAATTTTTCGCATAACATTTACGCTGCCATCACATTGATGGCAACAAATCACTATTCTTGCATTTTTCTTTTGTTTCCCGCAACATAAACAGTTTAAGAAGAAGGTAGAGAACTCATTCCTGACATCGTTTGGATTTGTGCAAATCTTTATTCTTCTAACGACAAGGAAACTAAGACACATTTCGAAAGGCAAAAGCCATATAGAATTAGTCATATTTTATGAGCAATAAAAACACTTCAAATTATGATATTCTTTTTTAGTACCGGCTTTTATTCTTTCATTTTATTAGTTTCATCACTGAAATGTAGTTTTAGTATCACGTACTTTTGATAATAAGAAAGAATATTGACTACTAGAGCTATTACACAAAGAAGACTAAATCAAAATTTTATGTAATGTGTACATTATACACATCTATCAGGAAGATAACTATTAAATGAAATAAGTATTTTATTCCAAAATATCAACATCCTTATAAAGAAAGATATTCATATAGGGTTTTGATTATTACGTTGGCATCACTACTCCTAGAGGTAACCACTAACTAGAATTGGGAGCTGATTTGTTTAAAACATGTAAGCGATTTCAACATGAATATTCTCATACCAAAAAGCTGTATCAATTAGACAGCTAAAACCTTAGCTTCACTCACGCATACAATCAGTGCTGACTTTAACTCAAATATATAGCGTGTTTTTCGAAGTTTAGATTTTGTAGTAACAGCAGATTTATGCTCACCAGATATTGTAATTGAAGCATAAAACGATTTACTACAAAACTAACATCAAATATAAACCAAATCTTATAATCAGTGAGTGCTCTACTTTAATTTAAAGGTTTTTTACCTTTCAGCGGTTTGAGTTGTGAGTTGCCAATACTGTTTCTTGTAAAAACGGGTGTCAACCATAAAACCAAAAGTAGTCGGAGAACGTAGGACAAAAATCGGTAGCCTAAATCAATTGGCATACACTACTCTTATAGAGGCTTACGCTAAAAAGAAGTTTAAAGTCTTTAAAATTATAGGTAGCTAAAATTTAGGTAATTATAAAGTAGGCTACTTTATGGTTTTTATGAATAGCTCCCTAAAAATAAGTTGGTTCCCCTAAAGAATGTTAAAAATAAAAAAATATTCTATATCTAGTTCTCTTAGCTTAACATAGGTGGATGTCATCGAAGTACAATATTCCGATCGTCCTATCAATAGTACAGTAAGATCAGATTTCGAAAACTTATTAAGAGTCAAAGCAAAGCACTATTCACTCCAATAAATTTATTTATAAGACTGCATAGATGTTTGAAAAAAACGATATTACAATTAAAAAAGAATTTTTTATTAAATAAAATTAAATTTTGCTTTAAATAAAGTACTTTTACCATTACACCATTCATATAAAAAATCATTTAGTGTAACGATGACATGTCGTTCTCTAAAAAATGCACTAATTATGCAAAAAGTTGACTTCAAGTTTTTTGTGTACTATCTATAGATATTATATTAGTAAAGCAGGAATAACTATATCAGACTTCACTGCGTTCCTGGGCGCGAATACACATTGTAGTACTGAGAATTAGCCTTTATAATTATTAGGTACCACTCTTCTACATTATTTTCATCACGGATGCATGAAATCACTAATCTACTTGAAAATACTAAAAGTATTGATCCTTTTGAAAGCCATGATCTGCAAAGTTATTATCCAGATTGCCTTATTGTCCCAAATCATATGCATAGATTTATGGCATAAAATTATATTTCCAGTAAAACTATTTTTACAACCTTTTTTTTTTTAATATGTTTAATTTACCGGATAGAAGAAACTTTTCACCAAAAACTCTCTTTAATTTGTGGTATCACCTTTTCCTTAAAATGCATTAACCTTTGATTTATATCTATTTTAAAACCGCTTAAAGTTTGTATGTAGGGAAAATTTCAGAAGTCCTTTTGTGTAAAGAAAAGCTTGTAACCTTTAACGCATCCTTGGCCTTCGTGCAAGAACACAATTCATTTCGCTACTTTCGCTTCGATTCACATTTTATTTTCTTCCAACACGTAGAAGAGATAAAATTAACTGAGTTCACGCGTTCATTCATCCGCGCGATAGTTTGTATATTTATCTCCAATTAAATTCCTGTCATGTAAAAGCTAAAAAACTCATTTCAAAATTTAAGTTCACGTCTCAGTTTTAAAGTATCTTAAGTTTATTTTTTTCTTAGTACAATCATTGAATTAAAACATTCGTGAGAGAGGAAAATAAGCTTTTCATCGATTACTATTTAAACAAATGACAATGATAGTGTAATAAAATTTTTTCAGTACATTCAACTTGCTCAAGTATACTCATAATAATCACATCACAGCCAACATCAACAATATTACCAAAAAATAACAGATTTCTAACCTTAAAACATCTCACCAATCAAAACAACCTGTATGGTCCTACATAATATTCTTTAGAGTTATAATAAATAGATCTAAATGGATGTTTCACTGATAATGACAAGAGTTCATTGTTCAGTAATAAATGTAATACCTGTGAAAACATTGAAATACTGTTCTCTATGGTCTCCAATATCCTTTATCAAAATTTTCATCGTATTCTCTTTCAACTCGACTTGAACTTTATCTTTATCATCATATTGGATTGTTAAGTCCATCCCATAGTTTCTAATATGCCTTATGAGTTTTTATGCAGTTAACGATGTCACTCTGTAAATACAATCCACATTTTTCGTGTGGCACTCACTATACAGCCAAGCCACCTTTTTTGAAACTTCCCTACTCCCTTTTTTATCTGTGTATATAATAATAACTTTCTTTATGGACAAGTTTTTCATATTATCTTTATCTTATAAAAATCTTATCATATTATCTTATTTAATTGTTCTTCTATAGTCACCAATTAAAGGTATATATAAATCTCTGTGCTCCAGAATTTCTTTATAAAGGATGTCAAGATAATTCCTTGTGGACCATAACACAACTTCTGCTTTCGATTGTTTGTTGAAAGGAAATCATTAATGGGTAGAAATACTAATAATCATATTCAATCAATAGTTAATAATCATCCATATCTTACTGCAGAAATAATGATTTAAATTGCAATAAGCGTTGCAATTATTATTAAAGCAGAATTATAATACTAAATTTATCAAATTTAAAAAACAGGGCTGTAGTTACATCTTATAGCATGTTTCCACTGCTTTCATAGTAAGTGTAACTTGTTAGATAAATTTTGTTAGCCATGCAAATAGCTTCTTAACTTACTTTAAAATAAACTATATCAACATGTACATCAATAAAAGCATAAATAAATATAGATATATTTCTTTTTTTATGACAAGTCAGCTGTTTCAGTGTATCTTGCTACTCGGGCAAAATATCTAGAGTGTTATAAATTAATCTCGAGTATTATACATTAATCTCGAGTATCATACAGATTCACCAATCGAAAATGTCATAAATATAAAAATGTTCATAAAGATATTTTTTAACTTTAATTCAAAGTATACCATCCAGTTTTTAGTATCTATTAAAAATATTTAGAAAAATTCAATAAAATATTGTATTTCTCTCGATTGATACATACTATTTTATTGTAAATTCTTCACCATGTATGATCAAATAAAACTGAAAATTGAATCGCCTAGTAGACTATTGTTTAAATATTTGCTTGACAAGCCATATCAAAAATATTTTATTTCGAAATTATTTTAAAATCCATTTTTGATAACTGCATTTCTGCTTGAGATGTTGCTGCCACTCAGAAAGTTTTCATTGTAATCGCGTTGAAGTTTAACATTGAATTTTAGAACATCTTCCTTAACACCATCTTGCCACTGGTATCAAGGAAAATATTTTCTTTAACTGAAATGTTGTTCATATCAAAGATTTATTGTTATTTTTCTTCCGAAATTTTTCTAAAGCTTATATGTTTGTCAATCTTGCGGAAAGAATCAGAGGATGTGTTTTTTTAACAACAATTAATTTTGAGTTTTAAGTTTTCATATTTTGTTGAGAAAAAGGAAACACCACAACAGACCAAATATTCACTTCTGATTTATAAAATAAAATTTGCATCCATCGTATTCAACTACAATGCACAAAGTAAAAAAAAACAAAAGGTTATCATTAGTAAAATTTCAACAGTTTGTTTTATATCGAACTGCCCATCAGTTGTCTAAGATCCCAGCACTGCTTTCTAAGGAACAGATATAATAACTATTTTTTCTTTTTACTTCTGATCATATGACAGCTGCCTTTCTATATTAATATCTTCATTCAGTTACTTGCTTTTCACTATTGTGATGAGAAAAAACCGGTGTTATTCTAGATTATATCTAGAAGAGGTACTTAAAATGCCTCGTAAAGACGTGGTTTTCGTCGCAAAACAAAATATATTTTTCTACCAGCACGTTTGCTAAAATCCACACCTTTTTGTATGTGTAAAATCTCTGAAGTCCTTTTATAAATCCTTCGGAATGTTCTTTTACTGTCACTAACCGATGGTATGTTAGATGCAAATTGTTGAAATCTTCTGTTGTGATGTAGAGATACTTTTGACAGAAGCCATTTTCCGAATATTGCATAAGGTTCGACTATTATTCTTGCACTGAATAACATAAAATTCCCCGTTGAAGCGAATGACATCGTTTCTGGTATACATCAGGTGATAGTTTGTAACCGGATGGCTTTAAAGTGAACCATTTGTGGCAGCTTTCCTTGATGGTATTTGGTAAAGCGATGCCTTGATGTCACCAACGGTGGTGTTCTTTTTATGCTTTAAATAAACTTACATGTTTGAAATTTTGAAATATTAAGAAAAAAAAATACTTACTTTATTTTTGAGATATATATAAATATGAATGTCAGATTCAAAAATTTTTGTAGTTTAAATTTTAAAATTTTTTTCCACACTAGTTTTATATACGTATACAATAAAAAAAAATAGTAAATATTGGTAACCTACTTGTTGGTTTTAGCTTACCTGTTAGATTTACCTTTTCATTGATTTGTAGTCTGCAGCAAACTGAATGTAATTCTAGTTACTTATCCACATCTCAGCTTCATACTAAATACAAAACTATATCAAAACAAATTATCACCGAAGTCACATACTTACTTCTTTAGCTTTGCTTGCTCAAATGCATATCCTTTCATAATTTTTATATATAATGTGTTTGCTCTACGTTATTTATAATTTATAATTTATAAAATATCATAAATATTCTTCTTGGTGGTGCATTAAATTTAATTTTTGAGCAAAAATGCCACTGCAAAAGTTCGAAAAAAAAATAAATCTTTTTCTACTTCAAAACTGTCTACGATGCGAACGAATTCTCGTTAAGCTGACATAAAAATGTCTTGTCTCAATTTGTCTTTTCCTTCCTTTCACTTATTTTTTATAATATCTTTATAATAATTTGTAAAAGTTTTTTTAACAAAAAATAAAAAATAATAACATATAAGACAAAATTACATTTAAAATTAAAATAAACACCAAACACAATGCAGTTACGCCAAATACAGTTTGCATTCCCTTCAGTGCACATTTTCTACATAAAATATAAAAGATAAAATTTATAAACAAAATTATTTAAATTTTTGAGGAAAATATATTGTTTATTTCTTTTTTTTTCGAAATTCACACTTTATTCATTTTGAAAATGATAATAATAATGTTATTAGTTATTTTAATTACAGTATTTTTGCTATGATTTTTATTTTATTTATTTCTTCTTCACTGCATTGAAGTTACACATTTTCTATATATATATATTCCTTTACATATAAATATATATATGCAGATGTATACATATATTTATGCATATGTATAAATACATGTATTCGCTTATATATGATATCATTCATTATATAGATTTGATACTAAATTTACGTTTTAAATAATAAAATAACATTTTATGCCTAAAGCATTTGTCTTGTAAAAGTCTTTTGATTTTATTTTATAAGTAATTTCTATTTGAAATATAAATTTAGTTTTAATTTACATATATAATAATTAATACTTATGTTTACCTTTTATATGCATTTATTAGGTCATAATAATAAATTCATTTAATATGAAAAACACATACATACAATTTAATTTTTGGCCCATAGATTAGGTATTAACATTATTTGAATATTATTGAAAAAAATTTTAAATTATAATTATATATTAAAATTATTTTGTTTATACAAGTACTTAATTATTGCAACACTATAATTATGAATTTCTTATTTACAACAATGATGTTGTGACAATAGTTTTCTTTATACAGTTTTGTTTACTATTAATAACTTAAAATTAAATTTGAATTTAATGTTAAAATTTTTAAAATTAACAATAATTAATAAAAAATTAATAAAAATTTATTAATAGTTAAAAAAAATTTTAAATATATATTTAAAGAAATTTTCAAAACAAATCTTCAACTGCAAATTTGTTCTCCTTTGCGTATGAGTATTGAACTATGCATATTTGTAGCTTGAGTGGATAGGATACGTTAGACGTGCCCCTAAAGAAAGGATAGCAACACGAATAGCAACAGAAACAAGAAATTTAAAACAACAAGTAGGCAGGAGAACACCAGTGACAAGGTAGGGTGACTAGAATCATACTAATCAGAGAGATTAGTATCAACAACTAGAAGGAGCAGAAACCAAAAATAGAGAAAAATGGAAGGTTGTTGTGAAACACACATAAGTTCTAAATATATCTTAAATTTATAATGATGATAATGATATATCAAGCAACTTAAAACAACTAAAATTATTAAGCACTAAATTATTTGTTAAGTGCGTGCTTATGAAATGGAGTATTCTTCATTATATGGAAAGAATTTTATTTAGAATCTTAAAGAGACTTTTCAGAGATTTAAAAAGTAGTAGAAGTTATTCCATTAGGAACATAGATTGTTTATAGAAAATCTCAAATTCTGTTTCTTTAAAACTATGTATCGTAGTTCGATTTGCCTGTGTTAAAGATAGTGCGCCTTCATGTTACCCTGGGTCTGCAATGTCTACTGTAGCCCGGAAGGTTGCATTCCAATGTAGCGTGACATATTTCGTTATTAAGCAAGACACAAATTGTATATAAAATTGTATTTATAATATCTGAACAAATTTTTAATTATAATATATTTAGATAACAATTTCATTTCCAAATTGTTATAATTACAAAAGAAACTCAATTTAATTGGGTGAATTTATTTTCCTTATAAAATCTTCCAGTCAGCAGAATCATCTTAATAAGTATTGTAGGATGATCAGAACTATTTTTAGTTCTATCATCTATTTTTTATTTTTTCATTATAATCTCATTCATTTTCTTTATATAATATATGCTGGAAAAAACTTTATAAATAAAGGATCCAATAGATATATGTATTTGATGGACTTTCGACCAAAAGCTGTCTGCTAATATGGGGTTTACGTCGATCAAAATAAATTCTTTTTTGAGTAAACAGTAGAAATTTATTTGATTTCATATTTTTGCAAACATATTTTTCATTACTTCCATCGATACTGTGGAAGAAGAGTTACTGAAAATATTTTCAGCTGAATAATAATCATGTGAATCCTTAGAAGTTTCGTAAACTAATCTTCTCATTAAAGTAAATTGTTAACTAGTTTTAAAAACTTTTCCAATCATCTTTAAAAATATATTATATATTTCTCTAAAAATTATATATGTAGATCCGCTTCGAGTAAGGAAAACTTACATATAAAACAAGACAAAGTTCCATCATATATAATATATACTTCAATTGGTATATACAAAAACTTAAACTTATTGCCACAAATATGCATAAAATTATATATTTTTCCTGTTTTTACAGATAAATACACATGAAAAAATTATTAAAAAAGAAAATAAAACATTTTTGAAACCAATATATGCAAAATTATATATTAGATTTTTATAATAATATTTTTATTTGTTAAAATCTAATTTTTTTGAAATTTTACAAAGTCTATCAATATCATAGGACGCTTATACTATTATATATATCTATATATATGTATTTATATGTATATATAGGTAATGTATGTTTATAATTATTTAGTTTACTAGTCAATAACATATAGGATAACATTTATTGTTTCATTTTTCTCAATATTTATAAAATAACTAATATTTATGAACTAAAATTATTAACTATGCTTTTGTTAAATTTACAAATTCCTGCTAATAAATTAAACTAAGCAAAGTATTCATTTTTTATAGCTAATAAATTATTTTTTCAGTTTAAATATTATTTATAACATTAATTATATTTTCTGAAAAATATTTACTAAACTATATACATAAAATTTAATAATAAATTCAATATATGTATATATAACTATAAATGGTTTGATTAATTTTTTCTAGTGTATACAATAATATATTAGATACATTTGTTACAGTTTGTTTGGATATAACGCATATATTTGTAAATTTTGAATCATAAGAATTCAAATAATTTTAGAATGTATTAAACTTTTTTTAAAATATATGTTTATTAAAAACTCAAATGTTAATATTACATAAAATACATAAACTAATTAAAATTCATAATGTTTGATTAATTAGTTAAATCTAACAAAACATGTAGTCTAACAAAACATGTAGTTCATAACCTCAATTATTTGAAAATTCAATGCTATAGAGTTCATTTATAACCTTACTCAATTGAAGCCCCAAACCTCAACTTAATTCAAACTCTTATAAATTCACAAGTCTTTTATACCTATCTTCAACCCTGTCAAAATGCATTGCTATTTAATTCCTTTTTAACCTCAATCATTTTGTGACCAATCAATCGTTTTGCTGTATTATTTCTTTAAATCCTTAACCATCTTTTATATCTTAAATTGTACCAAAATGCATTGCTATGTATTTCTTTCATAACCACAATCCTTTGAATATATATTACTATATAGTTCATTCATAACCTGAATCCTTTCAAACCCTATCGCTATGCAATTCTTTTATATACTCAATCGTCTTTTAAATCTCCAACCACATTAAGACGCATTGCTATATAATTCCTTTCTTACCCTAAGTTGTTTTTAAGTTGTAAGTTCAACCATCTTTTATATTCTACGTCATTCCAAAAAGTGTTGCATTAAGATTCCGTCAAAAACTCATTCATTTTGAAACCCTATTTATAAGTTTTTTATAATCTCAATCGTCTCAAAAGTTATTGCTGTGTAATTCTTTTATAGCCATTATAGTTTCATAGCATAATGTTTGGGATGATAAATGTAGCTTCAGAAACAGAAAAGATTCATATTGAGATATTGCAGATAAATCGGATTTGTGCAAAAAGATCTATTCCAGTCTTCGTGCATTTAGAGGACGAGGTGCTCGTGCACCTTACGAGCAGAGACCTTACACATTGAAATCTTCCATGATATGAATCGAAAGACTACATTATATAAATATTGTATGTTGAGATAAAATGAGATAATGAGATAAAAAGTCTTTTTCAAACTCCAGAAATAATCTGAAAACACTTCGTAAAATATATTACGACAGCTGATTACGGGCCTGTTTCAGTCAAAATATATTTGCAAAAAATAACTGTGATATCTGTGCGATACCGCAAAACTAAAAAGTTTGTTTAAAAAACATCTGATGTTAATACACTGGGTAAGAAATCGGTCTGACATGATTGTACCGAACAGTACTAACAACAAAAATTGTAACAATCGTCATTTTGGAATTTCTCAATGTCTGAAATGAATTAACAAACTCATATTTAATCTACTTATATGGTAATAATTTATGGGTTAGGCTTAGGCCTTTATGTACTGCGACCAGCTTGATCTATTGTGCACCAATGTACTTTTATACTATTATTTATGTTCATTTGGAATTACTGTAATATTCTGTCAGCATTATTAAAGAAAAATTGTAATATTGAAAATTTAAATTGAAAATTACGTGGGACTGAACTTATTGTCAATAAATGCGACCGCTGACACTCAAAATGAGTAGGCAGTCTAAGAAGAAGAAGATTCTGTCAGTATGTTATCGTTATCGCTAATCGTTTTCCATAACATAAAATATTGCACAATAAAAACAGGTAAGTCAAAAAACGATTTATAAAATAATTTCAAAGTAAACAAAGGACTCTCCTTTATAACTCGAAATAGGTAAACCATAATAGAATGGATTCATGCCTACATATATTCAACATAAATAGCTCATGTTTATGTGTATATTTTGTTGATTATTAAAATACATACTTGTGACTACAAAACTGCCTCATCGACACATTTTGCTGATATCAATTGACTTCTAAAACAAACAATGTTATTGTTATAGAAATTTAACAAAAAAATAAAAAAAAAACAAAATAAGTGCCTCTCAATTTCATTCAGTGACATTAAAAACAGTTTGTTTCATAAATTCACTTTTAATTAACAAAGTTTACACAATAACACTCATACGCCCCGTAAAGCGAAATCTTTTAACAGCATTTTAAAAAGTTTCTATGTCTCATTATTATTTTTATTTTGAGTTGTGTATGATTTTCGTTACCAGAGCAAATCTATGACTCTATATATACATATATAAACACTTCTCGAACTCAATAAAATTATTTTTTTTTTTTGTTATTTGGCTTTCGTAAAGTGCCAAAATGTCAAAAAGAATCTCAGTAAATTAGTAATGCGCTGACAAAGTTAAAAAAGTGAGCACAATGAATTTCCTTTAATATTACACTCAATTGAATAAAAAATTCACTTTTAAACTTTCGACTTAAGGACAATAAATGACATAATGTTATTTCGTTCCTTTTTTATAAGAGTAGAGTAGAGTAGAGCAGAGTAGAGTAGAGCAGAGTAGAGTAGAGTGTGTTTAGCCTGTGTGTACATATATTTTGAAAGAATTTATAAACAGGCGCTTCGCACACTTGCGCTGAGTTTTGTATGTCGCATAGCCTTAAGCACTGATGCTATGTCTGCTCAGGGAGGTCCTATTGTTGGGCGCAATAAATATTTGTACTGTCTTGAATGACAGTCGAAATTTAAATAAATACAAACTACAAAAAAAAAAAAAAAACAACAACAAAATGTGTCTACAGTAGCTTTTACCCACTTACGTAGTTATTTAAACTTTTCGAAAGCAACATAAATATGCGTCACAAAATACTATAGCAGACCTGCTATTTTAAATACTCGTACATAAATTTAAAGTCTAAAGTGGGCAGTAATGAAATTGAATCTTTTTTTTTTGGACACTTTTATCCTGTGCTGCTTTTTTTTCAACTCAGTACATTATTTGTACTTAACAGTAAGCAAATTCAGCCCAGGGGTGTAACACAATAACTACGAAGGACTAAGGACTATTTTTTTCTCCACGTGATGCTTTGGTATTTAAGTTGAAATTGTATCTTTTTAAGCATTAAAAACACTTTTAAATTACACTTCAACAATACTCGAACTTAAACCAACTGTGAAGTTCACAAAAAAAAACAGATATAAACTTTATAAAGTAAAAATAAATAAATATGATATTTAAAAGTACCGCATAGCTAAAAATACACACCAAAATATTTTTAGTTGTTTTTTAACTTATTGCCTATAGACTTTAAGGAATATTACAAATATATGCGCTACACTTACATTCTGATCACATTCAACTATTCAGTTTACACCTCTTTAAGATTATATCTTATGACATTTATACATGTACGTGGTTACTTACCAACGCAATCAACTAATTTTAGTTTCAACTTCAATGCATTCGTTATCCCAGATACATAGGTAAGTTACACGTATGCATCTAACTTCAGTATTTGTTATTTATTAAATAGAACAAGCAACATATCATATGTGTATGCTGTAAATTGCAATTGCTCATTTTCTCAAGGATATTTATATACAAGTATAAATTATTATTGGCATTTATTGCAAATATGAATTATGTTCAAATGCATGAAATTGCAACATCAGCATGTCTTATCATGCATTCGGAAACAATTTGGCATACAACTTTTTCAATTGTAGATATATACTATATATATAGGAGTACTACAAAATATCTGACCTCAATTTTACTTATTACCATAGTACAGACTTAAATGGCGTTAGTAATCGACAAGTTGCTTTATTATGCTCAACAAATTACCATAACTTCAATGCATTGCTTCACACAGATATGTAATTCACAGTTACTCGTCCATTGGCGCACTTATATTGCTACTGGGAAATCAATTCTGGCAATAATGTAATATCTTCAGTTGAAGTACACGCACTAAATTATACTTGTATTAGCCGCATTATTCAAACTAGGCTAATATTCCAATTGTAGTAGTTGCAACAGCTCCTCACTCTCACTATCGTCCGTCACTTCGTTTGATGCCACTTCATGTCACTGCTATCACAGCAATTGTCGACGTGGTGTATAGCCGGTTGTAGTGAGGAAATTCAAAGATGGTGATGCGGTCACAATTGCCTGTCTCGTAGCCGTTACTGTTGTTGCTGTTGTTGTGCCAACATTTCCGACATCATTAGCTTTACAATCCTGATAGCCTTGATCTTTTGTGATGCAATTCTCCTTGTCATCGTTGGAGTTGGTGTGTCGCTGTAGTAGCAGACTGCCGGCTGCACGATGTGCTGCACTATATGGCGGAGGTGGTGGTTGCCTATATTCGTAACTATTTTCGGTGGGTGTGGAAGTGGTGCGTCCGGGCAACGCCAGTGATTTGCTGTGACGTGTGGTGAAACCGCTTTCTTGCGCCGCTGCTGTCGTTGTATTTGCATATCCAGCTGCTGTTAGTGAAGCTGATGTCATTAGTGGTATGCCTGGAATTTCGCGCTTGGTTAACTTTTCACTCAGTTTATTGGTATTTGCTATCGTGCTATATTTTGATTGCAGGTATGCCTGAGCGTTGCTATTGTATTTACTTTTTGGCGCGTTGCTTGTCGTCACAATGGTTTCTTGTAATTGTTGTTGCTGTTGATGTTGCTGTTGTTGTTGATGATGATGTTGTTGTTGCTGCAATTGATGTTCATTCTCATGTAGATTTATTGTTGTCGTTGACTTTATTGGACTATAAAGCTGTCCTTCTTGACTACTAATAACTTTGGTGCTATGTGCTGGTAGCAGATCCGGTTGGTATTCAACAGTCCGTCCGACAAAATCTTTACTTGCATCTTGTGTTTGCCTTTTATTGCTTAGTTTGTTGCTCCCAGTGCTGCTGCTTAAAGTATTTCGTATTATTTCGGTCTGCACGTATCCATGCGGATATTTTATGTGAAGTGTTTCTGAAATAATGTGAAAATAATGTGTTATAATAGCATACATTGATTAGAAAATAAATTAAATGTATAAGCAAGTAGTATTAGTATTAATAATAATAAATATTTTTATATTAAGATTATTAATTTCTGCAATTTTAACAATTTTGGGAAATTGTTCAAATTTTAAATGTTTAATTTAATTGGATAATTTAATGTTCAATCTATTAATTTATGAAATTTTAAGAATTTTAAAAATTTCCATTTAATTAGAAATGAAATACAAGTACTATTAGTATTTTAAGATTATTAATTTCTGGAATTTTAACAGCTTTGAGCAATTGTTTTCATTTTAAATATTTAATTTATTTAGATATTTTAATCCTAAATATATTAATTTATGGAATTTTAATAATTTTTGTATATTTAAAATCTCGAGATTATTACTAATTACTAAGAGATAAACATTATTATTAACATAATTTTTAGTGAAAGAAAAATATAAAATTCAGATATTTGAGATATTACTGGACAAATAATTCAATAGATTTTATGATGCAGAGAGATTGTAGTCAATTTACTGCAATCGAATCATCTCAAATACTGGGATACAGTATTCAGTATTCAGAGCTTCAGTTTTTTATAACTTTTTGAAATATTTGTTTTACTAAATTTTATATATCTTTTTGATAAAAACTAATAATAAGTAACGTTAATTTCTTTTTGTCGTATGTGTTATGACAAAAGAAAACTATTAGACAGTAATGAAAATACAACAACAAAAAATTTTGTTAATTTATTGAAATTTGGCTGGTCATACAACGCTGTATCGAGTGTTTGCAAGTATTCATCATCAGTAATCTTAGGAAATATATGAAATTTTTAATAAGTTTATAGTCTGTGTATAATTTGTAAAATTGCACCCGAGAAAGGTGCTTTGCATATAATAAGTAAAAAGTTCCTCCACAAAAAGAACAACCTCTTAATATGTAATTCAAACCCATAAAACTGAAGGATTTTTATTGAAGTGATCAAATAACATACCTGAATCTAATATTAGACCAAGTGGTGATTTGGAAAAAAAACGATATCGAAACAAATGAGGCAATCTATACTCAAGCTCTGAATTAGAGTAAATATCTCTTAAAAAACAAAAAACTCAACAGAAAAAATATGTGTTCACCAAATCTCTATGATGGTTTTACATTTTATAGAACTACGGTAGGCCTGTCAACATTCGCAAAATTTTCGATTATTTAATTCGCAGCTTTTTGTGAACCTCAATGTATATTACAACGTGTGTTGGTAGCTAATGGATCTCCGTTTAATCTAGTGAAAATGTTACTTCAAGAAAGCATATCCAATGTGGACTTGTACTTACTAAAATAATATTTAAATGCTGTATAAATGAGAGAGAAGATATACGTGGTGAAAATATTTTGAAACTAAAAGAATTTATTTTTAATTATCAGAATTTTTGATCTTCCAAACTGCAATTTTAGACTTCTATTGATCTTTGGAAGTATTTGTTGATTAAATTATTCGTATAATAAGTTTAGAGCTAGGATTGCCTATACTGTCAGGAACATTGCATTGTCAGGAATATTGCTGTCAAAAAGAAACATAAATTAACCAATCAATACACATTGTTTCTTATATGCTCGGGCGAACCCATTAAAATATAGAGTCCTTTTTTACTTCTACTTGCTGCAATTGAATTAATTACTTATTCTCGATATTATCCTAACTCATAAAAGCTCTAGAGTTAAGGAGAATTATTGTTTTTTGAATATTAAATTGGTTTATCACGTTTGGCCTCAGATATATTTTCATTTAAACTCTTGTTTGTCATAAAAGCACTCAATACTTTCAATTATCAAAAAATTAATCTATTCATGAATAATAAAACATTCAATCACTAATAATATTTCTAGTCATTCAATAGGTGTCATTATTACTTGTCATTAAAATTTTATTGCTTCAGTTACAGGTTCATTAGTTTCCTTAATTGTCAATTAAGCAAATTTTACAATACGTATAAAATATAGATAGGAATTTTCATTATATTAAGATATACTTGTATATCAAAAAATAATTAAGAAATCAACGAAGTGGTTATTTATTAAGTGACCCCCTGAATCGTTGATATATGATGAATCATTTTCAGTTATTTTATATAAAGAATTAATACACGTTTAATGAAGGATAGTCTTGCGGTTAAAGACCCACACTGGAATCAGTAGTAAAGCGGGGTAACATCGTTTTTAGTTATAAGTTTTTGGTACCTGTTGTAAGTCCAGTAAATTCTTTATTATTAAATTATCTCACATTATTCTATTTCAAACTAGGTGACCCCGCGAACTTCGTACCGCGTAACAGTCAATGAATGTTATATTAAATTTTAGATTCATCAGCGATCGATTTTTGTGCTTAATACCCGTGCAGTGATATCGTGCCGATCACTTGATGTCTGTCCAGGAAGCAACATTTGAACAATCTCTTTCCATTTTGGATTACACGAACTAATTTTCTTGGCAGTTTCCTCACCTGATTTAAAAATAGTAAAATTAGTATCTTAGAAGTAAGACTCACGTCTGTATTTTGAATTGAAAACTATGATGTTGATACCCACCTTTCAATGGGTTTATCATTTTTATATTGAAGTGATATCCATCATCTTCTTGCCAAAACATCAGTGGGTATTGCAACGTGTCATATGAACGGTGTGTTTCACATACTATACGATTTTTTCTGTTTCTTAAGAATCCAATATACAAATATTTTAACTTATTCTGTTTCTTCAATTTTTTTTTTAATAACAAATATTTTGATCTTACTGATCAGTATCTGATACTGACTCTATCTAAGTAAAGTCGCAGCTGGAGTAAAGTCGCATCTTACGTCAAGCATGCCTTATCTCAGGAATTCCCTTTACCGCAGGTCTATTTCATGCTAAATATAATAGTTTTCTCTTAATTAATTTTCTTCTTATGACTTTTTTATTCATTACTTTAAAACCACTTAACAAAACAATAGATAAAAATTTAGACTTTTATACTCTTTTTAAAAAATCCCCTCCTAAATAGGTCTCAATAAATATTGCTTGCTATTAAATAAGTTTTACTCTATTAAAAGTATTTTAATTATTTATAAATAATAACTTTTCATTAACTTACTATATATTTATTACAAAATAACAAATGAAAATAATTTATTGAGCTTAAATTCCTTTATTATTTGTGTAAATATTTCAATTAGACTTAATAACTATTTATTATGATAAAATGAGTTTTATATTAAAATTATTTTATTCCTTTAAATTTAATGCTCATATTTTAAGAGCTCTTCAAAAGCACATAATAAATTCTCATTGAAAATTAAATTTATGCCATTTTCTACAATCATTTATATTACCAAAATTCTTTTCGACTGATAAATAATAAATTATTTATATACTTAAATATTTGCATAGCAACCATAATGTGGCTGCCACATCCTGCCACTCAGTACTACACAATCATTAATCCAAAGTAATAATTGACTTTTTGCTAGCCCATAATTGATACTTCAAAGTACTTGTAGAGAGCAAGGAATTTCATTTAAGGCATTTTAAATTCATTGTAAATTTCATTCGAAATGCATGCATTGAATTCGCTTTTATATTTTTTATTTCTGCGAAACAAAATTTGCTACATCGAAACATGAAAGCCTAATTTTGGCTGACTTCATTTTGGCAATAACATTTTGTTGGCTTATAAAATTTTTATCTCCGATGCTTTACACTCATACAATGTAGAACAGCGGCCTGCCTTTGTTTCTGGCTAAAAAGTCAGCGTTGCCATATTTTTGCATAATTTATTGAGTACATTTGCACAAAAATTGGCTTTACAATAATTTTTATTTACTTGCTCTTCGGTTGTGTATTTTCATTTTTCATATATAAAATAGAAAAACCTAGCAATCCTCAGCGCATACTCATATATTAACCACGTTGTAAAAATAATTCAACAATTCTTCTATATGTAAAATCAAAAATCCATAGGTTCGCTATTTACGTACGGCTGGTATATGACTGGTACTCCCATATCTCTTGTACTTCAGCTTTGTTTATATGATATGCACTTTCCATGGCTTTCGTTTTTGTTGTTGAAATTGCTATTTTTATAGCTCATTAAATTTTTGATTTATCTACAGAAAAAAACAAAACGTGGGGGAGTTGAGATACTTTGCACTCCCATATATTCAGTACATAGAATATTTTCATTGTTATCGTGTATCTTGAAGTTACTTGCAGGCTCTAATAAAATGTGTACGAGCGAATCTCTGAAATATGCATGTGAATTTATGATAGCAAAATTTGCAAAATCTGTACGAAATTGCCTCTAATGTTTTGTAGTTGTAATATCTTACGGCGCCTGAAAATGTGGGTAATCAACATTTCGTCGAAATTATTTATTCTAATTTTCAATTATTCACTTCGACTGGAATTTCAGTTTAACTAAATGAGATAACAGTATATATAGGTACGTGAAAGTATGCTAAGAGAATAAACTTGCATAACTAATCGACTTCAACTAAAGGAATTTTTAATGTAGAAAGGAATTGAAGTTTCCTTAGGTGAGAAGACGATTACTGTATTCTTAGTAATTTTAGTACAAATTAAGTTTAGTTTCAAATGTAATACAACTGAGAAAAGGTGAAATAACTTCCGTTGAACTCTTATGAAAGTTCGCTCTATTACATTCATTATCTTCATTTAACTACAGTGTGACCACTTGTATAGTACAAAATAAAAAAAAATTTTACTTCTAATAATGTTTTATAAACTACAGAGAAGACAGGAGTATGTAAAATTTGCAAGACAATTTTTTGAATAAATAAATTTGAATGAACTTGAATTTCCCCATATATTATAAAGCAGGAAATTCATTTTTGACTTAACATATATCAAACAATAGATAATAGTATGTTAAGTTAAAGTAGATCTAGAAGCCGAATTTGTTGCAACAAATTTTGTTTTTGTGCTACTGGGATAGAAGTGGAAGCTCTGCCTTCACTAAAATAAACCAACAAACTAGACTTCAGGATCAGTAAGGGTGATAATAGACTCGACCGTAAGGTTGCTATGGTTCAGATTAAATAAAAGAAAAACAAAGCATACTTTCTAATTTGTGTGCGTACGTCAACCATGGTATTGCACCAATAGTGCATAGTTAAAGCCCCTCAACAAACGTTCTGTATAGAAATTAAGTTTGGCGAGTTTCCACAAGTAGAATTTATAAATTATTCAAATTTAGCGCATTTTAACACGCAGACTTTGCAACGATAACCATGATGGAGAGAAAGTAGAATCTATCAATTCTTCAAAGTTGTCCCACTTTAGTAAGTGAACTGTGTAAGAGGTTAATAAAGAGGTAATATAATGTAATAATAACTTTTAATTTTTTTGCCCGTCACTACAAACAAAGCGGGATAAATATCTAAGAGACTGTTTCTTAAGTGATCTGGCTGAGTTAGTATAAAAAGGATTAATGCATCTCTTGAACCTCACTGCAGATAAAATAAGAAGAGATAAGCACTCCATATTTGCTTCTGATAAATTTAGCCATTTCCTCAAGAAAGAGTAAACTGTCTTTATTTTTGGCTTCTCATCCATTTAGTCATTTGCTCAAGAAAAGGTGAGCATTCCACATTTGATACTGATACATTTAGCTATTTAATTAGGAAAGGATAAATACTCCTTATTTGCTCCAATAATATATAATAATTACCAGAGGGTCATCAGTAAATTTTTATTCAGTTTATTGTCAACTGATATATATGTATATGGATAATATTTCAATACCATAATAAATTAATTTTATTAAAATGTAATGAAATATTCTCTAAATTTTCTATCTCAGAATAGAAAAATTACAATAAATTTAACTTTTTAAAGTGTATTATTTTATACAAACGGAATATGCTACAACCCAAATAGAGTACGAAGTTTGATGTATAAAAGTCCTAAACAAAATCTAGATATTTGCTTAAAAGTGATATGGCACAATTAAACTTAAAAACATTCTTTTATGTATAAATGAAAAGCAAAAGAATTTATTCCTATGTAAATCTCTAGTTTTCCAAGAATGAAACACAAATATTTGTTGAGCAGTAGAAATTTCTACAAAGCTCAATATTCTTGCTAATTTCTGGGGATCCAGCATAGCATCAGTGATTAATGAAATAATTACGCTGGTGATAAATTGTGACTAAGCTTGTGTTCCTTTTTTATGTCACTCTTGTTACAAATAACCAAGTGGAAAAAAGCAACAAAATCATTTTTATTTCGCCATTTGCAACGAGAATTAATTACCATATTTATCACTCCAGAATGAAAATGGTCGGAGTGGTGCTTGTGAGGCACATGGTCAAGTTATAAACCAGAAAATAAGCAAAACAAACCACAATAATAAAAGCAACAAAATTAAAAACAAAGACTATGTGGAACAATTGCCATATGAAATGGAGCAATGATGAAATGAAAAGTAACCAACATCTATCCACACAATAAAAAAAGAAAGTAAAAATGTAATTTTATTTAGTAACATAAAAACTCACCTTTAGTACTTCGCTCCAAATACGCCTTTTCCGCATGCCCTGTTTTCGCATCGTTCAGCAGCAGTTTATGGTGCTCAACGCCATCAGCACCAACATTAACAAAACCATTGTCCATCACAGAAACACCATGCTTAATCATTTCACTGTATTTGTCCATTCCGCCAGTGCCACCATTCAGATTTGTTTTTTGCAAATGGTGCTTGAAATTACCCGTTGATGTCTCATCTACACTCACTCCAAGCACAACATCAGTGCCGCCCGTTACAGTCGTGGTGGTATGTTCGAGGCCAGTTGTTAATTGATCGGCAACATCCAAATGATGATGATGATGATGTCGATGCGCGGAGTTAATATGCTTGAAACGCTTGTAAATGCAACAAGTAATCAATGCGAGCAGCACCGACACACTAAGCAATCCCAAAGCCATTAAGCAAATCACAATAACTAAGTTTCCCTGCAATAACAAGTCCTTTGACCCTGGCTTTTGTATCAGCAAATTCATTTGCACTACATCTTTGCCACCAGCGTTCTCTGCTAAACATGTGTAGATACCCTCGTCGTTTTTATCGGCTCCAATAATAGTTAAACGTGAAATAAACACATCACGTCCGAACTCCTTCTCTTTGGACTGTTCATCGCGTAGCAGTTGGATGTGTACGCGTTGTTGTTGTGCACTGTTCACTGCATTGGAGCGATACATTTGTTTGTTATAATCCCAGGATATGTGTGTGTTAGGTGAAGCATGCACTCGGCAAACCAATGTAACATTTTCTTTTGACGTATTGATGGAAGCACCGCGTGCTGGATATATGATTTTGGGTTTACAGGCAAACGCTTCCGGTTGATCCTCCACCCACAACATGCCACGTAAGTGCACGGGAAAATAACATGCCGTTGGTGGTGTGTAGAGATTACGTTTTAAAACAAAGTCACGAAAAATCTGCAGTTCACATGTACAGTTCCAAGGATTCTGGTCTAATGAGAGTGCAGTTAAGCGCTTCACAGATTCAAAACTTTC
>NC_051846.1:168407249-168424662 GCF_002237135.1 Teleopsis dalmanni | reverse complement strand
TTATCTAACTTCTTATCTAAAATCATAATTAGTATTAATTAGTATCTTATTTATATTTAAAGATGCTTGGAATTTAATGCATAATAGTGCATATTATTTTCTCCACTCCAATCCTTAGCCTGCCTGAATAACGTATTGTGTAATTAATAACCTAAGGTCAATCGATTTTAGTTATTAAGTGATTAATATTTATATAACTTTAATGCCTTTTAATTAATTAACATAATTTTTAATTTTACATAACAGTATCCGTTACCAAATTACTTTAATTTATAAGCTAATTTTCTATTAATCTAATTCATAATATTATTGAGTCATAGATAATAACATATACTTTATTTATTAAGTTATTTAAATGAATTCAATATATTATAACCTTAACAATTATAAAATCATTTCGGCTCCATCAGTCAAATAATTTAAATATTATTATATTTTTTTTTTGTCATTTCCATTAGGAATTCAAAACAGAAGCTCACGGTTTTAGTGGCCTGTGTGATTGTTTACCCGGCGCTTTGCATCAGAAATTTTTACTTAATTTTTGCCGCTTGAAACGAAATAATTGCACGCATAATTTATTGAAGTTTGTTTTGGATTAAACTATATAACACTGTAAAACAACGTAATTATCCAGTTAAGGAAATAACTATTTAAAATATGTTTGTGGAAGAACACGAAAATATTCTAAAACGTAGTGAAGTAGACCAACAGCCAACATCGGTAAGAGTCCAGAAGAATATAAACAAAGCAATAAGAAATCTAAAAACAATTCTTCTTAAAAAGTTACGAATTAAGTTTGTATGCGAAGATTCTAGAATAGATGGAGATACACATAGGATATGAGTTGCAAATACATTATCTTCGTTAAAATACCAACACTACTAAGATTCAAAAGTTTTGTTGCATATGCTATATCATATAAATGCCAAAAATGCTGTTAATGATATCAAGTCTACAGATAGAAGACTACCATTATCTTTGATGGTAGTACAAACTTTCATTAGCTCAAAAAAATATCAGTTGACCCTTAATGCAACCTCATGTTTAACCAACTAATAATGGCAAATAAACACTTTCAAATCCTTCTATGCAATGTTTAATACAGACTAAGTCTTTTAAGACCAAAAAGGAATCCAAGTAAGTACTCTCTTTATTTTAGTTCCAATAAATATTATTATATTAGCCTTTCTTAAACTCAACCGAAATTCACAAATTCTATGATATGACTTACTTAACAATTTATGAGGCTGGTTTGTTTATTTATGACATACCTATGAGTCATTCACAACTATAGAAGTAGTTTTCAAGACCGTAGATAGTCAACTTAGAAGTTTATTCTTATTAAAATTCTTATCCAGTAATAAAGTAAAATAGAAAAATATAGTACTTTAGCTGATCGTGATCTGTTATAATCATATATATAACGACATAAATATATTCATACACACACATTATTGTAGAAAAATTCTTCTAAGAGTGTTTATGGCTTAAAACATTTGGTAGTGTGGTTTATTACTTCTTCAAAAGATGTTAGCAAACCTACATAGGCTCGAAAACATAGTACTCGAAAACTAAAGATTTACTGAAATATTGTGATATTTGACTTATTAAGTTGCTTGTAATACATGTAACCATATAAACTGTACACACTCTGATTCACTGACTTAGTATGTCTGTTAATATAATATATACAGTAGACGCTCAATTTTAAAGTAAATAGAATAATTATTTTTTCTTCCAAATTCTGGAAATGAAAGTTAAGCCGTACATGATTGGTATATAAAACCATATAACCAATGTGAATAATTAATATCAAAAATACGAATTTATATCTGAATATATATATGATATGTTATGATGAATATGATAAGTGCGTCGATAAGATCTTTCGTCATAAAAGTGGTTTGAAAAAATTTAATATTATTATTCTGTACTCCATAAAATCTCCAACTTTTTCTATCTCTAACAATATAACGTAATTCATTTAAAGGTTTGCCGGTTTGATTTGTTATCGTTCTTCTCTAGGTGTTACGTGGTCTTCCTCTGTGTTCGTCGCTAAGATCTGTCGTCATAAAACTGATTTGAAAAAATGTGATATTATTATTCTGTACTCCATAAAATCTCCAACTTTTTCTATCTCTAACGTAATTCATTTAAAGAGTTGCCGGTTTGATTTGTTATCGTACTTCTCCAGGTGTTACGTGGTCTTCCTCTGTGTCTGTTGCCTTCAGGGTTACATTAAAGTGTTGCATGGCATATTTCGTCGTACAGCTAACGAAGATTGTGGCTAAGACATTTTCGATGCGTGACTTGTTTTTTGATATATTCTTGGTTTGTGGATGTCATAAGTAGTATTTATTTGATTTGTAACACTCGCATCGGAGTGAAGGGTATGCAAGCTTCGATGAAGCCAAAGATTATTTTGTTCCTCCTTTTTTAGTTTTATTACTTTTAATGGTTGGTTGTGTGAGCATTTAATTTTTAATAAATAAACAAATAATGGATTTGGTTTGTTATATTTTTAACTTCCAGCGAATTTGTTTTGTTTTTTCTTTCACAAAACAAACTAAAAATCAATTTAAAATTTGTGTTAAGTGAGTCTTAAGCCATTTCATACGATTAGGTTTACATTATTTTTTTTTTAAAGTATCTCGTATCTAAACAACGCATTTCTAACCAATTTCAGACTTTATTTTGATTATCGTTTTCGTACGTCCAATTAGCATAGCGAATGCAAATGACACGGCCTGCATTATACGAATTACAAATTTGTGTAAAATTAGTGTGTTTTCTGAAACGCCGAAATATGTAAATTAGGTTCATTTCTTATGTTAATCACGAACAGATGGACGAATAATTCAGATTTGCCTATAATTATGCCGATTGCGTTAATTTCCTCTTTAGGTTTCAACATGTTTGTGTTTTCATAAATTTTCCATGCAATATTCTGTCAAGTTGAATTGCTTTAATGTTGATCTCGACGATGATAAAACACTTTTGTTATCTTAATAAATCATCTACACCAACAAATTAATTAATTAAATTATAATACCATACACTATCACAAGTAAATTTAATTTAATAAAGGCAAATGATTTTTATTCTATATAAAATAAAATTTAAAACGATGTTTATAACAAATTATGCTAATCAACCAATAAAATAATAAAATTAAATTTTTTTATTATTTTATATACAAAAGATATATTGAAGATGTATAAATAAATATACACCTACAAGGCGTTATGTCAACTGCATATAAATGTGTGTTTTTATAAATTTGCTATATGGAATTATTGAAAAAATTAAAAATGCAATAAATAAAAATGGTATTAAAAACCAGAAACCACCTCATAAATTTCGTTCTAAAAGGAACTAAAACAATATACAATTTCAACACTAAAGAATACGAGTTTTGTTTTCAGATTTGGTTCTCTGTAGATAGAAAAATTAATTTGAGATGGCACACAACAAAAGTAAATGCAAATAAAATCATCATTATGCAATATTAACTTTCAAAAATCAAAGTTGAATAAATTTTTCTGTATAAAAATATATTTCACTTCTTTTTTAAAATACTTAAATTATTTTATAATAAATTTGCACTTTAAAAAAATCTAGTTCGAAAAACATAATGGCAGTATATATACAAAATACGAATTTAGCAAACTGAACTACACTATTTACTTCTTTTTCCACCATCCGCTGCTGCCAGAACTAGCGCTAGCAACACTGCTAACAGGTGCAGACCAGCCACCATGACCACCTCCGTAGCTACCTCCATAACCACCGCTACCGCCGTAGCCACCACCGCCATAGCCTCCACCGCCATAGCCACCACCACCGTATCCGCCAGCGCTGGATGTGGTTGTTATGACTTTGTAAACATCTACATGACCGCCATGACCACCGCCATACCCGCCACCGTAGCCGCCTCCATAGCCGCCACTATAACCTCCGCTATGGCCACCACTATAACCGCTACTGTAACCGCCAGTATTGCCACCATAACCATAATTGCTAGCATATCCTGAGCTGCCACTACTGTAGCCACCACCATATCCGCCGCCACCATAACCGCCACCTCCGTAGCCACCACCGCCATAGCCACCGCCGCCATAACCACCATCAGTTATAATTTTAATGACTTTTACTTGACTGCCACCTCCGTAGCCACCACCGCCATAGCCGCCACCGCCGTAGCCGCCACCGCCATAGCCGCCACCACCGTAGCCACCACCGCCATAGCCGCCACTATGACCACCACTATAGCCGCCACTATAACCGCCACTATATCCGCCGCTATAGCCACCACCGCCGTAGCCACCGCCACCGTAGCCACCACCGCCGCCGCCTCCTTTCAGCGAACCCAATACATTTAATAATCCAAATGTTGCATTTGCTGTTGCCAGCACTGTGAACAGTGCTACCAGACACAAATATGTCTAAAATAAAAAAAAGTCCATTATATAATCCACAGTTTTGTACGATTCCAGACATATTCGTCTTCATGGGAAAACACTTACTTTCATTGCTTTAGCTTCACTTCACTTCAGTTCACTTTTGAAACGAATTTTGCCAACTAATTTTGGCTGGTGAAAGAACTTTGCTTTTTATACTCCATAACGAAAGAGCCATCTTGTCTAAAACAGAGATTCACTTTTTTATTGTTATTGTTGTTATTGGTTTTTTTTTTTCGTTCTACAAAACGGAAAACACATTAGCTCCATTGCTCACGATGACGGTCAAGATCAGCCGTTTGAGTCTCGCTTTGGATTTTGCTTTGCAAAAGGCATTTATGTACGTGCTCTTGAAATCAGACAAATTTTGGGTTTTTTTCATTTACTTTTCTTAATTTTTTTTATATAATATCTACATTATTATATATATTTTTTCATTATCTTATGTTAGACAAATTAATGGCTTCTGTAGATGTTAATCAGTAATGAAGTGAGTAGAACTCACGCGAATTGCCGTAAACTTGTTTCAGAATTTGTCAACAGAATTTTTGATAATTTTATTCTAATTGCACGTAGGGAATAGAGTAAGAGAGATACTCTGCTAAAATACTTAAGGTTTAACACAATAAATTTAAATAAAACACAGTCTGCGAAGAATGGTGTAAAAATAATTTTTTGTGTAGTAGTTTCACAGCGTGAGTTTAATACAACCGCTACAATTATGCGGGTACACCTTATAGTATTTAATTTAACCAACCCGTATATCATTAAATTAATATTACTCTAAATGATGAAGCAAATTAGTTAATTTTTTAAAAATTATTTACCGGTATAATTGGTTTTTTATATTCTGTCAAGAAAAAAATATCAAAAATACCAAAACCATTAAAGATCATCAACATAATTCACTAAAGTAATTAAGTCATACCTTCAAATCATCTTATTGCATTTCGAAATAAAAATAAATTTAATTATATGATTTCCTACTAAATTCACATCATTTTATGCCGAAGGAACTCATGCATACAGTCAGTGCTCAACTCAGCGCAAGAGGACACATCAAAAAATACGAAAATCAGAAGAACTGCATTAAACACAAGGAATTAAAATGGGGTGAATGATTCTCTTTCTAAACAATATTACAGAGTGTAAAAATAAGATATATAATTAAATCGGTGAACACAATTAATTGATATTTTGACAATATTAGTTTGACAACTGGGCTTCTCAGTTGATTCCCTAAAGTGTACTAGTCAGACTTTATATTATATAATGTAATACTTCTTATACCTTTTCATATTATATGTTATATAAAATCTATATATACATATGTACAGATAGACATATAAGGAACCATCTCTTTTGTGATCCTAATTACACAGTACGGTTTTAGTGACAAATCTTTAGCAAAAATTGCCATATCAGATGTTCAATTTAAGATTTGTCATTTAACAAAATATGGACCGCTTAACATCCGCTGAACATGTTTAAAACGTTAAAATCTACTAAAATCTAACTGCTTGGGATATAATTGCTCTAGGGTAGTGACACGCATATATTTTTTTGAAAACAATGAAGATGATTTATTGCATATCCGTACTCCTCATTAGAAGTGTATTTTAATTACGTTTACTTTAGAACCACAAAATGGACTCCAATTTTCAAACAACCGGAAAATTGCCTTTTATATTAGCAGATAATGAAATTGATGACCTTACTTAAGATCGTCTCTATTCGGCTTTTCGAGATGATCAAGTTGATATATAGTTTGTATGTTATCATCTATGTCCTATATATTCTGTATTATAAATTTGTCTTTTAGACTCTTTCTACATAAAAAATTTTACTTAAGCACTCTTGTTACTTATAATAACGTAAAAATTTTATGATACTGTATATGTCAGGTGTGTACTTTACTTTTGTGAGTAAAGGGTATATTAGTTTTATTATACCTTCTTAATCAACAAGCCGGGATGAATCAATCAAGTCATCTCCATCTATCATATATTTATAATTTACTCGCTAACTAGCAGAGCTAATCAATTTAAAATTTGCTCCGGGCCTTTTTGTAACTCTAAACAGATGTAATTTGAATATGATTAACACTAATTGACAATGTTGCACCCATAAAAATAGTTGCCAAGAAAGAAATGAAGATTCAATATCACAAATCATAGTTGAAGACTTAGACGTAAAAGTTTATTCAATATTGTTAATAATGGCTTTAAGTAGAATTTTCTTTGTGAACGGTATTGAAACTTTAGCAATGTTATTCTAATTGTTTGTCGTCTAGCGATCCCATATATGAATCTTATTGAAATTATGTCTATATAGAAACTACATATATATCACTGAACACTATAATCTGTGCGAGGGGTACCAAAGTTTTATTAATATTAAATCTCACTTGGAATCCTATAATTAAACTACCCTTCTAAATGGTATTGAGGCTGTAAATGGTATTTTTCAACATGATGATAAATCTCTGTTCTGAAGAGAACAGTCTATGGGAAGAATATTGTATCTACTATATATGCGAACTATATTGTGGCTTTATCAATACTTATGCTAAGTTTTCGTCTTACACCTGAACTATTAGTTTAAAAACGTTTAGTCTGTACTAAAGCTAGTATGTGTATTATAACTGAACTATCTGTGTGAAGAGTATTGAAGCTTTGGTTATATCAAATCATATTTTCTGGCATATAGCAAAGCGATCTATATAAATGATATTCATATTTTATTAGTATCAAAGCTTACTCTATGCAGCACAACATTACTACGTGTGTGAAGGCTATTGAAAGTTCTGTAAAACTAAAATCCGCATGATTTATTTTTCTACTTATTTTAAAACAAGTATAATATTAGCTAATTTAACTGATTCACTTTTTAATGGAAGCTTAATCATTGCAGTTCCTGAATTTGTGGTTTTCTTCATTTTGCATAATTTTGTTTATCTTTTTCAAATATAAATCAATATTTATGTGTATTATATACATATATATCATAATAAACCTACAAATTATTTCAGATATATAACGTCACCACAATAGAGTTGTTATAAATATTTAGCATAACAAGTTTTGAGTATTGTTTCCTATCTTTTTAAAATTGTTCCAGCATTAGAATAAGCTTTTTGCCATTAAATACACAGAATTTTTTTTTTTTTTGACCGAAACTTAAGCAAATATTATATATTCATCACGATCGATTTGATTAACATATGTATTGCTTAAGGTGCAAACTTCTAGAAAACTAAAATTAAATATTACATGCTTATATATATGTAAATATATGCCTATATATCAAGCCTATATATTTATTTAAACTGTCGAGTAAATTTTATTATGTTAATTTTGTAAATTAAGTTTAGAATTATGCTAATATCTTACAATGGGGAATCCCCTATTATTATAAAATATAAATTAATAATTCTCTTCTTCTCTCACTCAATAAATACTACTATGTGAAAACTACTAAATTTATATTTCGATATTAACAATATTTCAAGTTTGGGAATTTCAAATTTGAAAAATAAAAATCATGAGATTTTTGCAAACCCACAATTAATGATCAAAAATATTTCAAAAGTTCGAATTGCAGTTTTTTTTTTATATTAATAAACACTGCAAAACTATTTACTACTCTGAACCGGTTCCATAAATATTTAATGTTAATCAAATTAATTTTTGACAAAAAAGTGTAAAATTTGCAAAAATTATTCCAATGATAAGATACAAATTAGCTACTCTATAGTTATGCATCTCTGGAATTTGCGATGAAAAATTCAGTTAAAACTGAAAGCAGACCAAATTTTGTGGTCAATATAATCAAACCGAAAGATAAAAATTCAAATAAATGGATGATAAATAATGAATGTAGTTTATTATGCTAACAACAATGTTAACTAACCTAATAGGTTATTATATAAGTATATACACATTTATATACACATATACATACACGTTTTAATATTCCTTTAAGACCAGATAGTTCTCATTGCGCTAACAAAAGTAAGTAATACTAAAAATTCTACAAAATATATCAAAATATTCTTGAGTACTTCAAAAAAATGAACTGGTCCTTCTGTATACTTTTAATTACCCAACCATAAGTGTATCTGTCCATCTAATTGATCAATCATCTATTTATTTGCACTTGCGAATTTTCAAGACATGTCATTAACATTGAAATCTCTCAAAATTTTCTTGAATAGTTGAAGAAGTCAAGCCTATCGTGCAATGTACTTCTAACTACTCATCCATCTCTATCTGTACCTTCTGTTCAAAAAGGATTTTGTTGTTTGTTAACTACTCCTTAAGTAATAGATCTTTTTCAAAAATGTTGGCATATGTGTATCGCTTCAGAAGGAGCATATTTTGAAGGAGATAAATTAAATTTGAAATAAAATTTAAATTTGTGTTTTATTTACAAAATCCGGGTAATTTTTGAGAAGGTATTATACGATCATTACCTTTGCTCTTGCGAATTGAAGAAAACCTCAAAGGTTCCACAAAGAAAATCAAAATTTGATGGAGTAGCTCAACAAGCAATGTGCTTCTAACTTCCCATCAATTTATTAATTTCTCTATCTATGTTATATCATCTATTTATATGAGATCATTAAGTTAAAGATCATTGAGTGGAAGATAGTAAAACATGGCTTTTCTTCTAAGTATACATATGTATTAATAATTTCTTTATTAGTTCAAAAAAGCAAACTAATTCAGCTGAGTAGTTTCTCTTTAACTACTAACCACCTGTTAAACTGTCCATAGCTCTCTTGGTATCTGAATGTACCTAGAAAAAGTAAAATTAAGAGATTTCATAACTTAAATATATTATTTGCGTTATCTATTTAAGTCAAAGCGGTAGACAGAACCACGAGACTCCTGAAAGTATAAAATTTAATGTGTTCATTATCAAGTAAACAATATAAGATGGTAATGCTACTTTTTTCTATTATATCCCCTTTTTTGAAGGGAAATATTATCTCTATACATGTATATGTTTCCATGTAAATTATTTTTATAGTTTATCAAAGTTTAAAAAAATATTACGGATGATAGATAATCAAAACTCTTTCAAAACTTTTGTTTATATCCCTTTTGTTAACCCATTGTGTTATCACAGTTTTCGGAGTCCCAAGTAACCCAGATAAAGATATTCTCATTTTGGACTGGTAAATCACATTAGGTATTATATGAATAAAATGTCTGTACGAGTAATTCCAATATTAGCAATATCACCAAGTACTTGGAAAAAGAAGATCCGAAAGTTAATAAACGTTTATTGTCAAGTGCTGGGCAGTGACAAAATAGATAAATGGGATACATAACCAGTGACTGACTGATAACTGAATATTTATTAAACAAAAAAAAATTTTTAGTCGTTGAATTCATTTTAATTAAATATAATCTGTTTAGTTTGCTTAAGTATAAGTATAATTTCATATAAGCTATTCCAGATGCATACCAAAATATTCTTCAGTTATACACAGTGATACATTCAAATACACTGATGTGTGAAGGTGTAAAAAAACCATTTACAATAGGAACATTTCTGGGTATTTTCTTCTTAGAATTGCAGAAATATTCGAAGGTAATATCAGGTATTTCGCAAACTTTTTAGACCGTAATTCATACGATCGTAATATTTATTTACGAGTTCTCATATATCTACCTTGATTGCAAGAACTGTCACCTGTCGCCGTGCCTGTCAGCTCTAGTGTATTATACCAGTTAGGTTTCAGCACATAACTGTAGTCCCTAATCCGAATTAATTTTCATTGCAGTACTATAAATCAGAAGCTTGTTTATCATTAATAATTTAGTGAAGTTAAGAAATGCATTAAATGGAGCTGAAAATATTGCGGTTAACTTTCAACACTAAGAAAATATAATACAATACCAATAATACCTACTTTGACTATAAAAGTTAAATTTAATTAATTTACACCATTATTTATACAGCAATATTACCTGTGACATCACTTTATAAAAGTATTATTAAGAAATAATTTGAATTTATATAAAACATGTAAAACACTAATTCATTTATTAAAACATGTCTTACACCTTCTTCCTGATATAATAAGTCTATCAGTTTTAGAAAGTTTAAGTGGACTTTTCATTTTTTAATAATGTCACGGCTCATCTTCACGGAAGTGAAAGTATGCAGACTTTGAAAAGTGCCAAAATGTTGATATTAAAATAATTACTTTCATTTCATGATTTTAGACGTAATGAAATAAATTAATTTTGTGTATTTTTAATTTTTATTAAATCTTTTTTTTTATAACAAAAAAACAATAACAACATTAACAACGCCTACGAATGCACATTGTTGCCTAACAAATTAACAACAAAATTTAATTTTAGCTTAACAACTGAGCCACTATGTGGCGCTGTTTATCACAAAGGCGGGGTGTGGTAACCGCAACATATTTTCTATTAAATATACTTGTGGCTTTTAGTTAATTTCGTTAATATAGCTAAGTTATCAGTACGAAGAATAAAATAGTTTATGTATTATGTACAAGTGAAACGCATAAACAACACGATGTTTGATGATGGACTAGATCAAGAAACTTACTTAATCCCAACCAGAACTGCCACCGGCGGCCCAACCACCTCCAACGCTACCGCCAGAAGCCCAGCCACCGCCTACTCCACCGCCAATACCACCTCCGTAGCCACCACCGTAGCCACCGGCATCAGCACCAGCGGAACTAATTACTTTGATGATCTTAACTTCACCGCCATGGCCGAAACCGCCAGCATCACCACCATGACCACCGGAAAAACCGCCGCCAATACCACCGCCGATACCGCCGCCAATATCTCCACCAAAACCGCCATGACCACCACCGAAACCACCATCTTCATGAATAACTTTAATTACTTTGACTTCACCGCCTGAATGACCACCGGAATAACCACCGCCATGTCCACCAGAGAAACCGCCATAACCACCGGAGATGCCACCATGACCACCACCTTGACCACCGCTGATGACTTTAATGATTTTGACTTCTTCGGCACCGCCACCATGACCGCCAGCAAAGCCGCCATCATAGCCACCACCGAAACCGCCATCAAATCCGCCACCACCGCCGCTATAACCACCATGACCACCACCAACGCCGCCGCCTTCGCTAATAACTTTCACTACAGCACTGCTACCGCCAGATGAATGGCCACCACCGAAACCGCCGTCAAATCCGCCACCACCGCCGCTATAACCACCATGACCACCACCAACGCCGCCACCTTCACTAATAACTTTCACTATAGCACTGCTGCCACCTGATGAATGGCCACCGCCGCCGCCACCATAGCTGTAACCACCACCGCTGTATGAGCTGGCACCACTATAACCGCCACTGTAGCCACCACCGCCACTGTAGCCTCCACCACCACCGCCACCACCTAGACCCAAAAATCCAGCCTGTGATGTGGCAACTAAGGCAAAGAGGCAAACGAAAATCTGCAATAAAAATTCAACTCATTAATATGAAACCATATACTCCTCATTAGTTATATTCCACCTTCATATTGTTGTAAGCACCGTTTAGTTACTGCTTATGTACTCAAGTAGACGAAGTCAACCAAACTGTAGCTCCGAAACGAATTCAGACACTGACATTGATGCTCACAAAGCAACCGATTTTATAGTCCCAAAAATTTTGTTAGATCTGCAAAGCTAAGTAAAATGCAAAAAAAAAAAAACTTGACCACATAAAACTAAATATTATTACAAAAAAAAGTTTAACGTAATCGAAAGTGTTTACATTCCCACAACTGTGTCTGACTTGAAGAGGCACACCAATCACCGGCATAAACTAGTTGATCCAACGATGACGAATCTAAACGCTGAAACACATGTGCAAAAAATCTTCAGCGTTACAATTAAACATAGTTCAAAAGATATGAAACCACACAAAGAGCAACCAAAAACCAATATATTGTATGTAAAAACAATCAAGTAGAAGAAGAAGTGGCTGACCCGCAACTTCGCTCGAACCACTCGTGCCTAACATGAAAGTCAGTTGGTCAAACGTAACTACTCTTCTTCTTCTTCTGTCTTAGTTTTATGTTGTTGTTTTATTTTCTTGATTGCTGCGATATTTGTTGGTGAACATCTTTCTCTTTAGTTTTGCACTTTTCAATATCTTTGAAAATGAATTCATTTTATTGCATCAAAACTTTTATGACTTCCCTCTTCAAAAAACAAAACGACGAAAAGCGGTGATTCCGTATCTAATTCACAATTTGTTGAGAGCAGCAGGTCAAGCAACTCAACAGCGACAGCAACAGTAACAGCAGCTGATACTGTTGCAGATACTATGTATATTGCTGATACAGATACTGTTGCTCATGCTACTGCTGTTGGTGCTGTTGGTGCTATTAGTGCTCCGATTGCTGCGATTGCTGCTGCTGGTGAATGTATTTCAACTTCGTTGCTGGCGACGATTAACAAATCTATGCCGGTTTACAATTTTTTTTTTGTTTTTTTTTTTTAACATAACTTCAAGATTAAAGTAACCTTCAGCTCGTTTTTCTGCTTTTAGCGCTTTGCTTTCTTCAGCTTCCAATCTTCCCAAATAATTAACAAACTAAGCGACTCATTTATTTTTAGCATTTTAAATGTGTTTTAGTGTGTCTCCATATTATCCCACTTTTATTTCACGTTCGTATCTCTTTAACTGTGTTAATTGCCGGTGATGCAATAATAAATTTATGGTTCCATTTTAATTAATCAAAACATCAGACAGGTAACCTATTAAACAATGTTACCTCATAAATGCAAGTGAGTGATTACCGCTGGGGCTGATATAATTTTGACGAGATTAGTTGCTCCAGGCAAAACCGTTCATATTTATGACCAATTGTTTGCTTGACCAAAGTACGGATGCCTCTTCAGTGCTAAATTGAGTGTTCAATGAATTGCAAAAATAGTACACAGAAAGCATACCATAATTTGGACTAATTTTCTACACTTAAATTGCAATTAGTTTTATTTGAAATTTTTTATTATTGATAATCTATCAACTGAATACTTTGACGGTACTTAAATACAATCAATAATAAATTTTCACATAAGGAAATCATTAAGTTTTTGACCCCATCCTAGATTTTCTTTTGATTTTGTGGAGTTTCATAAGAGATTTCTTTTCAATATTTATATTTTTTTGGTATTATTTTGTATAATTTTTGCCCATCAAACAAAAAATGTTTATAGTTAAACATTAGTGATTTTCTTTATTTTCACATACGATACAAACATATCACGATTTTAATCTCTTCATACATTTTAATACGTTAGTAACAGAAATACTCCTTCAAATTATAAAATTATTATTTAGAGAAAAATAAAAACATGGGAAATATTTACATAAAGTGCACTTTTCATAATTCAGCTTAAGACCTCTTATGTCAATGAAAATCCTATCTTGAAGTTTCCTTCGTAAGTTCAAATTTTCACACAAAGTTAAATATACATAAAGTTATGGATTATTTCCTTACAAGCAAAAATAAAAACCACAGTTTAAACTGGTTTATTAACAAATAACACAATTCATATTTGTAAATAATAACAGCTGTAATTTTTTCTTTCAGAGTAGCAAAAAAATACTCACAACTTACGAAAGAAAACATGAGAAGCAACAACAGTGCTCTTAAAATATTCAGAGTTAGATTTTACTCGCAAAAAATCTTAAGTTTAAATCTTAAGTTTAAGTGCTGCCAAATTCAAAAATCAATCTATTGTGCATGTTCACTGGGAATATATTTCAAAATCATATGAGCGTTTCATTTACTATTAAATTCAAATACACGAATAAATAAATTAATTAAAATATATAAGATAATAATACTTACCATTGCACTTCTAACATTCATTTTGTTTTCTTTTATGTAAATTAATTAATTAATTAATGTTTACACTTTTTATGTTTTATATTGTACATAAGACTACAAAAAACATACCATATGTCAAAAACAAGCATTCAAAATTTTTTAAAAGTGATGCCAATTTATTTTAACCAGACTAAATGCTGTTTTTTTACAACTCTAAAAGAAAAAATTGCGACTAATAAAAGAAATTTCATTTAATTAATAAAAATTTTACAAATACGTTATATATACATAGAGATCTTTGGAATAGATCTAGAAATAGTTAGCCTGCACACTAACTACCAGCCACATCGGTAATTGCTTTATAAATTATAAATAGGATATTACAGGTTATTAATGGGTTATTACAGGTTATTGTTAAACAAGGCTAACACAAATTTAAACAGAGCTCCTAATCCAATGTTATATATTATTAATATATGTTATAATAAGCATAAATAAATTTGTTTCAGTTCAGAGTAGTAGAAATCTCTGTCTTTAATCAACAGTTATTTAAAGAAAAACAATATAAGTCTTAATATTGAGTTGATTATGCCTGTTTTTAATTTCCTCTTTACACCACAAATGTAAGGCTTCTTACGGAAGGAATTTAAAGTGTGTTTTTATATTTGACTCATATATTGCAAGTTCAGACAAACTGTAATCATAAACTTGAATTCTTTTCTCAATTTTTAATTACTAAACCTATAACGCCTGTCTATGAATACTTCTCCCTGCAGATAAGGATTTGGAATATTTCTGAGGTAACGAGGACACGGTTGGGAGTGCGAATCGTTGTGAGTATCCCCATTTACATTATCCTAAGACGTAAATCCGTTACCACGTGAGTCAGATGACTGAAACTTCGGCTCTCCAAACCAACTGAGTTCGGCAGTGTCGTGGTGGCTGTGTGTAACTAATGCCTAAACTTACGCAGAGAAAATAATTGTACTTTACCATATTTTCATCCGGCTGCTGTGGTCCAAAAATCAGAAGAGATGAACTCCGGTCTTTATTAAAAGTGAAGTTATGCGAAGCATATAACTTCAATTTGTGTCAGTGGAAATTCCTTGAAATTTCCGATGTGCCGCCTTAACTTATACTTGGGTTTTTTAGAGCACCTTGGGGTTAAGCCATCACTGACAGGTGCTCACGCTAAACAACACTGGATTCTTTTTATAAATACTTACAAATTATTAAAAAAATACAATTCAGTAGTACAAGTAAAATTAAATCAGTTTCTATGATTTAATAAAGTTACAGTAAAGATATTTTTTGCTGAATCTATAAATCTGTAGCGCTTTAGTCTTCTTGTTTGTATAGTTTCTAGGTAATAGTATGCTCATTTCTAGCAAGGAAATTTTATCATTTCAATAAAACGAGCTTGTTTTTAAATCCTATACTATATTACCAATATAAGATGCATACTTGATAAAAACAGATCCTCAAGTTTATTAACGTTTAAGAAATAAGTATTAGACAAGTAGCACAATAAATGAGTAAAATATTTAGCAGTCGAGAGATACAGCCACAATTTAGACATTAAATACTTAAGCGTAAATTATATTCTAACTATCTAACTGAAAATTAAAAATATTCTGAATTAAAAAATTTATTTCCTAGCATTTTTAGTAATCTTTGTAGTTCATTTACTTATGAGTATTATTCTTTATAAGCATGGGTTATACATAGTAATATATCCCTATGAAATGACAGATCCCGATGTAAATATATCACTTATCATATAAATGTTTCTTAGGATGTCTGTTTCTTAGGTTTGTAAAGATATTCAGAAATGATAGTGAGTGTAATCCTAACCCAAACACATCCAACCCAAACTAGTTGAACGATAACGCATTCATTATAATTTTCCTTTTAGATTGTATCAGTATCTAAAATTACTTGAAGTTATATTATTGAAATCTCTTTGCTTGTGCTATAGGTGCACTCAATCTACTTGGTCGTTTAGATTGTTCGTCTGAAAATGGAGTACAAACAAACTTTTTGAGCCGTTTGTTGCTCAAACATTTTGAAGTATTATTTCTCAATCGTGTAGTGAAGTGTATGCAAGCTTTGCAAGTCGTCATTAATATTATTTTTTAAGAATGATAAATTTGCTAAATAAATTTAAATAAATTTGGGAAAAATTAGATATAGCAAACAACACTGTTTAACACTAGTATACAGTATAATAATAATAAACATGTATACATACATATATACATATGTATATATATTTCCATACAACACTCTTGACCATAACCTTTTAATATATTCATTACCACAGTTTTTATTGAAAACTGCATTTAATTTTTTTAATTTTAATGATTATTTTTATTTATTAATTTTTGGTTTGGCCATGTACACTCAATTTATTTCCAAGTTTTTGAAAATATTTAAAAGTCTCTTAACCAATATACCACGAACATTCAAAACTAATTCCAAGAAAATATTTTTTTCATTCATCTGAAATATTAATTTAAGTATTTGCAATTATTTCTTCTTCAAATTTTAAAAAAAATTGAAGTTTGTCAAATTGCTTTTTAAATTGTTTTTATTGGATTTCTCGGTATAATATTTCATAGCAGGGATATTCAAAAGTATTATAAGTATGTATATATAATTACAATTTAATAGACATGTATATATTATGCATATATTTATGTATATGATATGACATGTCGGTATAAATATTGTTCATATTACATGTGCAGTTTTCTCATATTAATCATTTTTAAATAAATTACATCCAAACTAGCCTATCAAATGTTCATCCCACACAAGTATAGCTTGATATAATTAAATAAAATATTTTAATTAATTTTATTCATATGTGTGTTACATACAACAATTTCCATTTATTTTACATATGCACACAATAAATATTTTTATGCCACTTCATAAACATATACATAGTATTGTTATATAGTCATAATAAACAATAAAGATACTTTTATAAGACCATTTATTTTACCATTTGTTATTACTTCTCAATCCATTCAATGCTGTTAAGCTGGTAAATGTAAGCATTAAAACATTACTACAAATCCATTAAAA
>NC_051846.1:168401865-168407149 GCF_002237135.1 Teleopsis dalmanni | reverse complement strand
AGGTAATAGTATGCTCATTTCTAGCAAGGAAATTTTATCATTTCAATAAAACGAGCTTGTTTTTAAATCCTATACTATATTACCAATATAAGATGCATACTTGATAAAAACAGATCCTCAAGTTTATTAACGTTTAAGAAATAAGTATTAGACAAGTAGCACAATAAATGAGTAAAATATTTAGCAGTCGAGAGATACAGCCACAATTTAGACATTAAATACTTAAGCGTAAATTATATTCTAACTATCTAACTGAAAATTAAAAATATTCTGAATTAAAAAATTTATTTCCTAGCATTTTTAGTAATCTTTGTAGTTCATTTACTTATGAGTATTATTCTTTATAAGCATGGGTTATACATAGTAATATATCCCTATGAAATGACAGATCCCGATGTAAATATATCACTTATCATATAAATGTTTCTTAGGATGTCTGTTTCTTAGGTTTGTAAAGATATTCAGAAATGATAGTGAGTGTAATCCTAACCCAAACACATCCAACCCAAACTAGTTGAACGATAACGCATTCATTATAATTTTCCTTTTAGATTGTATCAGTATCTAAAATTACTTGAAGTTATATTATTGAAATCTCTTTGCTTGTGCTATAGGTGCACTCAATCTACTTGGTCGTTTAGATTGTTCGTCTGAAAATGGAGTACAAACAAACTTTTTAAGCCGTTTGTTGCTCAAACATTTTGAAGTATTATTTCTCAATCGTGTAGTGAAGTGTATGCAAGCTTTGCAAGTCGTCATTAATATTATTTTTTAAGAATGATAAATTTGCTAAATAAATTTAAATAAATTTGGGAAAAATTAGATATAGCAAACAACACTGTTTAACACTAGTATACAGTATAATAATAATAAACATGTATACATACATATATACATATGTATATATATTTCCATACAACACTCTTGACCATAACCTTTTAATATATTCATTACCACAGTTTTTATTGAAAACTGCATTTAATTTTTTTAATTTTAATGATTATTTTTATTTATTAATTTTTGGTTTGGCCATGTACACTCAATTTATTTCCAAGTTTTTGAAAATATTTAAAAGTCTCTTAACCAATATACCACGAACATTCAAAACTAATTCCAAGAAAATATTTTTTTCATTCATCTGAAATATTAATTTAAGTATTTGCAATTATTTCTTCTTCAAATTTTAAAAAAAATTGAAGTTTGTCAAATTGCTTTTTAAATTGTTTTTATTGGATTTCTCGGTATAATATTTCATAGCAGGGATATTCAAAAGTATTATAAGTATGTATATATAATTACAATTTAATAGACATGTATATATTATGCATATATTTATGTATATGATATGACATGTCGGTATAAATATTGTTCATATTACATGTGCAGTTTTCTCATATTAATCATTTTTAAATAAATTACATCCAAACTAGCCTATCAAATGTTCATCCCACACAAGTATAGCTTGATATAATTAAATAAAATATTTTAATTAATTTTATTCATATGTGTGTTACATACAACAATTTCCATTTATTTTACATATGCACACAATAAATATTTTTATGCCACTTCATAAACATATACATAGTATTGTTATATAGTCATAATAAACAATAAAGATACTTTTATAAGACCATTTATTTTACCATTTGTTATTACTTCTCAATCCATTCAATGCTGTTAAGCTGGTAAATGTAAGCATTAAAACATTACTACAAATCCATTAAAATTAATTAATTAATAATTAAATGAAAACATATATTAATTGACATTAAAAATTTTATTTCAGTTAAGGTTTTAATGTATTTTTAATGCATCTGATCCGATTTCTTCACCAGCTTCCCAAAACAACCTGAAGCGAATGCTAACAAATCGTGGGTATTCCGAATATCAACCATAATTACATTTTTAACATATCAGCAAAGGCTTTTGGCACAGCATCACAGTGTATCTCTGGCTTACTTGTGTAATAAAATGTTGAAGATTATGTTAATTAAAATAAGAAAAAAATGTATACAAAATATAAATTAACTAATTTTGGTTATAAATCAGCTGAAGCAGAATATATTATGGAAATATTTAATGCTTCATACTGAATAGTTTCAATAAATAGAAAAATGGTGAAGAAAAACACGTTATAAAAATATTTAACAGCTTTAATAGCACAAATGAATGATAATCAAATATAATTGAGATTGTCTGTAACAGGTTGACGTATTGTTTAAAAATACAAAATTTCGGCTTCACTCATTAACACGGCTCTACCACCGCTGATCTAAGATTTCTACATCTTTCTTATGATAGATTTGAAGAAATCCGCAAAGTAGGCCTCTATTTCAGATTTAGTTTTTTAATCTAACCAAATCGCTTTCTTCGTATCATTTTAATATTTTCAATTTACTAATACTCATTAAGGTTGATTGTGAGCTGAATTCTGTATTAAATTCAGGGTACGAGTTTAACCCCTCATAGTTGCAGTTCAAAAAAATTATTTATGAATAATTATATTTAAAAAATAGTTCGAAGACTATTGATAATAGGTATTGCCAATACCAGAAACAGCAAAAACTCAATTAATTAAAATAATAAGTTAAAAACAATTTTTGTTGTTGTAATTTTGATGCTGTTTGATTAGAGCCACTCAGTAGAAAACAATAGTTTATATTAAGAATTGTATTTCTTTCGTCAAAATATAATATTAAATTCATTTAATTTGATCATCCTTATAATTTCTTTTATAATACAATCCATTTATTTGATAAAGGCACTCTTTGTTCTTTCTTATTTACAAAACATTCATCTGCTCTCTGATACCAGAAACAACTAGTTTATATACCCAACATAAGTTTAAAGTATATTGTAGTAATCAAAGTAGCTCGCTAAAGTAATTAACGACTCTGAGTTTAGTTCAATTAAAAGGAATACACAAGCTATGGGATTTAACACAGCTGATCTCCCCACAAGCTGTGCCCTATAAACTATGCTCTACAAGCTGTGCCCCAGAAACTGTATCCCAATAGCTGTGCCCCACAAGCTATACCCCACACGCTGTGCCCTGAAAGCTATGCTCGATTACTGCATTTCATTAATTCGGATTGGTACTATCAATCGTTGTATATGTGTACTATATTACAAAGATTTAATTCAGACGAGTATATTCCAGCAATAAATTTTTTTTTACTTTCCAATTTATTTTTTTTTTGTTATTTTTGGTCTTTGCTTTTTATTTGTTTTTTTTATATGTTCTTTCCACATTGAAACTAGTTAGGTAGTACTTGATGACATCACATTTAAATATTCTTATTTAAATATTCTTTATACTGAGCTTAAATTCTATGTTGTCCAAATAGTTTAGGAAGTGAAAAAGAAAAACAAGATTTTCAATTACAAAAATAACTTTATCCGCGAATTCACACTAAAATTCAATACACACTATTCCTACGATTAATGGATCCCAATTTTCCAGTAGTTTACCAGATGTACTGTAAAATTCCGTCTTCATTAGCATCATCCACTTTGATTAGTGAAAATTCTTTTACACAAACCATCTTTCGAGAGATGATGGCTCTCGAATGACCTAGCACAAAGACTAGGTCATTGTGATACCACGAATAAGACACTGTCCGTACAATGGATCTGGAGAACCACATTAAAGGTGGAATTAGGTAGCCATAAACGTACGAACAACAAACAGAAAAAGTGAGTTCTTCATTCTTCAAGTAAAAGAAACTGTTAGTCTCTTCTACCAAAGAAGTAAAATCGTAACAGTGGGAATGCAAATAGTAAATAACAATTGCGAATCCCTTATCCAAGTAAAAGCGAACTATTTAAAAGGGTGAAACCGCTGACAGCAAAATTAGAAAAAAAGCTCTAAAGATTTTAAGTCTTTTCTTTGAAGTCTGTGATGAGCCAAAAATTATACAGAGCTATCAAATATGTCTGTTATTGCAACACTTCACCAATCTATGCGATGTCTATTTGAGTTCTACGATCTTATTATTTTAATAGATTGTATTTCTTCTGTAGACCACTTTTTTCTTCTATAATTTTTACAATCTATTTTTACAATCTCGAATAACTTAAAATGAATATATATATGAATACATCTAGAACCATCCTATCTAAGTCTGAATAAGGAACTACACATGAAAATTAAATTTCTTTATCCTTTTAAAGTGTAACTGAGAAACCTAATATATTTTTACTTTTTCCTACAAAAAGTGCAGTATCAACTCAAAACCAAATTTTAATATTTTTTTTTTCTGCAACAAAACCTAACCAAAATTCATATATTTTTGGATTCATTTCAACACTTTAAGTATCTTGTTTTTACTATGCAATTATGTATCTCAACCTACAGAAAAGCAAACATAAATTTTTATGATATTTTTTATTAAAATCAATCAAATTCTCAAAGTGACACCGCATGAGTGTCTATCAATTACAAAGGTGTTTGCCGATTTTGAACCTGCGATTGAACACTTTTTTGCGAGCAATGCTTGGATTTTTAATTTTTTTCCTAATTTTTTGACATTTAATCTTTTTAATCATTTTTGCAAGGTGTTATTAATTCGAACAGTTCAATGTTAACCAAAACAAAAGAAAAGATTTTTAATATTTGATAAAAATTCGCAACTTTTAATTAAACTAATTAAGATGAAGCAATAAAGTGAAGAAGAAAAGACAATACAAACGTTCGGCAAACTTTGATAGTAACTGAGTCTAACCAGCAAACTAACATACTAAATATCTGCACTTTTTTTGTTAAAAAAACAGTGAGATTTAAAGAATGCCGAATAATGGGAACAAATTCCAACATTTTAGATATTTAGAGAATACGAACGATTTCTAGAATAACTTTACCATTTCCAATTGGCGGATAGTCCCTACTATTCAATCTTTTACAAAATTACTTTGAACGTGGAATATGTACTATTTCATTGTGACCATTTCAAACAAGGGTTTGAATATTTCGGGCGGTCTATAAATAGTAGAAGCTCTCACCTACTATCTACTAGCGCCATCACTCATAAAATACGGTTAAGTAACCTCAAATCAAATGCTATAAAAACGTTCGCTACGACTTCATTCTTAATCTCTTTAGTCCTATCAAAAAAATATTGACTTCATTTCTTTCATTCTCAATTTTGACAGGAAATTTAATGTCAATTTTTCATCCAGAGTCACTATACTGTCGAAAAGTATTTCACTAAGAGAAAGTTTAACGATATATTCTGACTGCGCAGAAATGGGAATTGACATAAGTAATAATTAATTAAAAAAT
>NC_051846.1:168393209-168401765 GCF_002237135.1 Teleopsis dalmanni | reverse complement strand
TTCACTTGCTTAGCATATATATATAAGATTTACGTGACCCAAGAACTTAACTCTAATGACCACTTATTGTGTGGAAATTTTTCGGATAGGCTTTAAAATTATTTGAAGCAGATCAATTATATCATGGCAAAATCATCTTTAGAATTGTAGATTATTTCTGGTGTTTTTCTTCTAATGAAGAAAACTCACATGCTGTTCATGAAACACATTTAGAATCCGAAGATAAATAGTTCAGCGTAGTTAATGATCTGGATTGTATTTCTTTGGATATAAAATGACATTACAAGAGTTAATCTATGAAGCGGTAAATATCTTCGACTTGAACGATAAGTGGTTGCAAAGAGATTGAACAGTGCGTCGTACATCTTGTCATATCTTAGAACAAAAAATTTGAGTCCTTGGCACTTATTTAATCATTCTTTATTGTAATTTATTTCTGATTTCTTATAACATTTCTTTGTTTTTTTTTTATTGTGAATTGTTAGCACAAAACATTCATCCTACTTTATAGACAAAATATACTATATCGTTAAACACAATTTTGCAACTTCTTAACATAGTTAATGTTCTGTTCTTTGAAATCGTTCTGATAATGATAATTATTCGACTTCATTGTTGGTATAAATGATTTTTCTAAGAAATTAAGTTATCCAGTTATCCAGTTATTGGCGTAAAATTTTTAGCAACTTCGATTAGTAAAGTTCAGGTTCTGGTGAATGATTTTGAAGTGATGAATTTCCCTCATCACTGACCTAAGCGGCAGCGGTAGTATCATTTCTGCATTTTTAAAAATATCTACGTGTCCAAAAGATTAAATGTGCTGTAAATTCGTTAATAATTTTTGATTTAGTTGACCCATTTGATCGATTTATATATGTTCTATAAATATTTATATATTTTCAATTTGTTTTCACATTTTATTTTATTCTAATTTTATTTTATTCTAATTTAATAGTTAATGTTAATTGTTAAGAATATCAGAATTGCTGCACCCGACTACTTACTAATGCTCTTCTCTTCAAACAATTGTCCGCTCAATAAATGATGTGTCCGACGCTAAGGACTACACATGAAAGATGGCCTGTTTACTCAAAATCGAGTAGAGCAAAAAGGGTTCTATTGATGAATATATTATACTATTAATGAAATTCTACATGTATGTGAATATATGATCAACTTTTGGATAATAAACGATTCAAAAATTTCATATATGCAAGTGTTATAAAGACAAATATAGTTGAAAATTATTATCTTATATTTACAATACTCATATGTACTTAAAAAGTTTCTCTTCAGGTACATTATCACTCTATCTTCAAACTTAAAAACAACAATGTCGATTAAGTTGGCATACTTGTTTTAGTTCTGATCACTTGAAGAAACAAACTTTTATGATAAATGTACTTAAAATGGGTTTAATCATATAACTTACAAGCATATTAGTAGGTGTACACCCACATTCAACTGTTGCTACTACTTAAGTGCCCGAAACTACGAAATAATTTAAGTCTAATATTAAGTTCAAAAGTTACTTAGAAATACGTGGAAATAGAAAAAGGATTTTTTTTCCAACTTTTACCAACCATCAAAGCGTAATAAAAGAAAAGGTTTCATCTTTTATTCAAAAAGTTTTTATTATAGTTTTTAGCGTCTTACTAAGTTGGTTGTTAAAAAAGTTATAAAATAATTAGACTGGATTTTCTACATGCAAGAATACACAAAACCAAGTTTCAGTCAACATTTTTACAGGAAAGGTGGTAAAGTGCAGATAGAATTTTATTAAACGTGTTCATGAGGGAAGTGGATTTAGAAAGGGTAACTTTTGTTTTAATATTAATTATATTCTTCAGTAGTTGGTTAGAAAAATTAACTTTGAAGGTTTATTTTTAGAAAACTTTTAAAAGTTTTTCTGGTAGTTTATATGCATTTTATGCATAAATATCACGGCTTGATTATAGGTATAATTATTAGAAAGGATAATAGTTGATATAATATGTAGGTGATAATTCCTGTACCAAAAGCATTAAAATGTCGTAGTGGAGAGGAATGTGTACCATTTAGCAAAGCTTCAAACACTACTATTTGCCAGCTAGAAATTACACAAAGCCAGGCTCTGAGAAGACTTTTCAAAATACCATGGTACATTAGGACGAATGACATCCTCAGGGATCTCAAGATTGATCCCATTAAAAAATACATAAAATATAGAGCCCTGAAATTATTTGTGAATCGTGTAATCAAATCTCGGGGCTATAGGCTCCTCGGGAAGGTATGCAGATCTGAGGTCACTTATTGCTGAGTCTGATGAAGTGATAGATTATAAACATTAATATTCTTAAAACAATGATAATTCCTATCCTTAAATGATATCATTCGTATCGTTCATGTTCAAAATCGAATTTCTAAAAAAATAAAAGTCTCGGTTCCAATGGAAAAAAAAAACAAAATAGGAGAGACTTTAAAACCCGCTAAACTTAGTATTTAAAAATATTTAAAACTAAAAAAAAATGAAAATAAAAAACATTTTCAAATAAAGAAATAACAAAACATAATTAAAACAAAATACCTTTTACCCTGCCCCTGTGCTTAGCCGTGCTGTTAAAATTGTAAATGCGTGTTAAAGTGGTTTTGTTGCTTTATTAAAAGAAAAATAAGTATGAAAAAAACCTTTTAAAATTAAAACAACACACGTTATTTACTCCTACCACCGCCGCAACCCGCGCCACCTCATTTGCGCAATGTAAACGCAAGAAACGTGTCTGCTGTCAGTGTCGGTGTCGGTGTCGATGTCGGTGTCTTCTTCGGCTTTTGCTCAAGGCGCAAGCAAGGATGCTCGGTAAGCAATATGTTTGCCTAAGTATGCTCTTAGGGTGTTTTGCACTGTTCACCATTCATGTAAATATGCCCGTATGTGTAAATATGTAATGTATACGTGTTTAGTTGTGTGTATTATTCACTTTGACAGCCTTAATGCTGCGCTAAATGAAAAAAAAAGTGTTTAGTAGTCTTTCATTACTACACTGCATTAGGTGAGTCATTAATCTGTAACAATGTTGCCACCTTTTAGTGTTTGTTACTTTTAAAAAAATGTTTCTTTCTGAATACCATTTTTGAATATCAAAGGCTATTTTTCATGTGGCTTGAAAGGATATAAGGATTTTTGAAAGTATTACTAAAAAAGTGCAGATTCTTTTAAATTTAATTTAATTTTTAATCCTACAAATTTTAGAAGGGTTCAAATAAAATTAAAAAACAACAACAAAAATTTTAGTTCATTTATTGAAGTTTGACTGACCATGAAATGAAATTTTTATGAGTTTACAATTAAAACGTGAAACAGAATTTCTTTTGATTATTGTTAATAAAGAATTCATCAATTCTATCTTCTTGATCTTCTTGTTATAATAAAAATATTATTAATATTATTATATTAAATTTATATTATTGATATAAAAATATTATATTATTATTGTTATTATAATATTAAAAATATTATAGAAATATTAAAATATTAATAATATTAAATAACTATGACCTATGCTGCTTGTACAACTCTTAAGGAAAAGAATGAGAACGGAAAGTCTGGAAGTCTCATGCTGGAAGTCTACCTGGTACAATTGTATGAACCAAATAAATATTTAGTAGGGCATCTAAGAATGAATGAAGAAAAAAGACATTGTTAAATAAGTTAAGTACCAGAATTCTTAGAAAAAATTGTACATATACCCTAAGTCCTCAAAAGGGTTACAATAAACGTCTAGATCGCAATATAAAATTTCCTGATTTTGTGATAATAATAATTATAGTAATACGACTTTATTCATTACCGAATACAGCTTAAATACCTGAAGTCTTAACTTAAATTGTTCGATCCAAAACTTTGGTGCTCCTTTTAAACATTTTCAAATAAACAAATAAAGTATTACTAACGCTTGAATGAAACATTCATTGAACATTATATGAAATAAAGTAACAAAAGATAGTCAAAAAGGCATGATACCACAATTTATCCAAGAAATCGGACACAAGAAAACGCGTGGGGGACACAGTGGATTTGTAGGTCACAGTATGAAATCTCTTAACATTATATTATTATTAAAATTAAAAAGATCGGTTCATTATCAAATAATTCTAAGTTGCAACGCAAATGTTTAATACATTATCGCACACGTCAAAAAATCCGATCGATTGATCCAAATTTATGGTGAGTTTGAACATATTTTCAAATATATGTATGAAATATCTTTAAAACTAAACACACTTACATCTTCAGGCAGTTTGAAGACAAATAAGTGAAAATAATTTGTTCTTGCCTATAAATTCTAAATTGTTGCAATTTTTAAACACTTATGAATTATTTTTTTCTGCACTTCTCTTTCATTTTAGTTCCATACTTTTCATTTTTCTGAAACTACTGTCACTATTTCATATTTTTCATTCCACAGTTCCTTTTTCATTTAAGCCCCGTACTGATATGCTTCCGTAACTTAAGTGAGGTTCAGAAGGAGCGTGCTGACAGTTGTCAGCACTTCCACTCGGAGGCATATATTCCCCATTATGATACTCTCAAAACTTATCCGAAAAAGACGAGTTGCTAAACTTTGTTATCTTCTATCCTTATTAAACCATTTAGTTTTCCAGATGCCGTTGAGGATATCCGATAAGTTTGCTTTCGTTGTCTCAGTCAAAAAGCGATCCCCAAGACATTAAAGTCGCCTTTAGGGTGTTTTTGCAGTCCTGGACAGGGACACAGGAAGCTGTTGATAAATTCTACCTCCTCTTCATTTTAGCAACTCCTAAATAATCCAATTTTTGGAACTCATCACCATTGGAGCATAGGCGCAATGGCACAGTCCTCCGTTAGTACTTCAGTAAGTACTCGAATTGCAGGTTTGCTGAAGCCTAAAGGTATGCTCCCGTAGCTACTGGTCCTTTGTAGTCCCTTATTTTTTGCCATAATTTTATTATGTATGGATCACTGTATCTTTTCTATTAACATATGTATATCCTTAAGAAATCAACCTAAACGTATATAATATATATATTGTATTTTATTAAAACATCTATTTTTCCTGTGTATTTAACAAAAACCTATCCGCACGTGTTTGTGTTTACTTTTATACTTTTCAAGTACCTCAACTCATAAAGGTAAAGGATTTCACACATAATCAGATACACATCTCTTAGCCATGTAACATCCAGCATATGTTTTTTATTTCGTCAGGACACTTTTTCTTTTTGTATTGTGTAAACATGAGATGCTCGTTACTCTGCATTAATTTTCATGTGTAATTCTTCCTCATTATGTTTTGCTTTATTTCTCAGACATGACAGTTGAGTTTTCTAAGATGTGTGTTAAAAATAAAGATACATAACAATTTACCCGGAAGTTAAGAATTTTGCTTTGCTATGAAAATACACTAAAAATACAAGAAAGTCATAGTTATGTCAGTAGCAAAAGACAAACGAACTCTAAAAATATTGTTTTTAATTAACTTGCAGTTTTAATTCAAAAACCTCTTACATTTCCAAAGAAGTGCTTTCTTTAAATATTCAACACATTTATGCACACAGACTAAATGCTTCATCCACATTGACTAGCAATAGCAGGAATACAAAAAGGACTCAAATGAAGGTGCAAAAACAATAGGAAACAAAATACAATACAAAAGTCAGCAACACTTTATGAACTCCGATGATACTCCTTGGCGCACATTGTTGGAGAGGCAGACTTCGCCATCTTGGTATGAAAATTTTCCTGTGAAAATGGAAAAGTATTTCAGTTGGTCATATCGTTTTATTTTAAATTGGCTAAATTTTAAATTCTAAAACAAAAGCTGGCTACACGAAGTAAAAATAATTTCCACAAAAACTTGTCAAACATTTACACCAACCATTTTCATTTTTGTGTATGGAAATTTGCATACAACGTGGCGTATAAGTGACTTTTATTTCAAGGCAGAAATAAAATGGAACACGAAAGGAGAGATACGAAAGCTTTGTGTAGTTGACAATTGTCGAAGTTTGAGAAAATAAATAGTTGCGTTTAAGTTCCTGAATTTAATTAAGTGGTAATTAAATAAATTTCTGGGTTTTTTCTACGTAGAAAACAAGTATTTTAAGTAAGTACAAAATACAATGCAAAGAGACAAAATACAGTGTAAAGAGACAAAAAGAAAATGCTAATTAAATCAGTGTATCTTGAATATTTTAAAGAAGTTCTTGGTTGTTAGTGAGATGGTTAACAACTTTTTGTTATTTTACCATAATTACAATAATCTTAGCCAAAAATTTCACACAAAAACTAAGTAAAAAGGACTTTCATGGTGGCAATAAAAATTATTCAGTTAGACTTACGATATGGCCAGAAACTTTCTATAAATTGGGACACAGTACCCACCTTTCTCTCATAAAAATAAAGGAGAAACAGAACAAAAAGGATTACTGACATAATATACATAATATATAATCCAAATCACTTATTGGCACCTATAACAATAGAAGCTGCGATAATGGTATGAACCTATCACAAGAAAAATTTAGTAACATCACAGGAATCCTAACAGGGCACTGTAAACTCAAATACGAGACAGGGTACATACTAATGTATACTGTAGATTCCGCGAAGAGAATATCGAGTCAGCCAGACATGTGTTATTAGAATGTCCTGCGCTAATGCACACATAATAGATTCTAGGGAATGTATATTTTTACGGAAAAGGCAATAAAACTCTGTAAAGTAGGTTCTATACTATTTTTTATTGACGCTTCAGGGCTTAGAGATCTACTCTAAGCCCAGAAGGGAGCACAATAGACCCGGTGGTCGCAGTACCACATCCCTTATCAGTAATAAATAATAAATACGATATACGATGATAATTCTTACCAAATCTTTATTTTCTTTATAGTGAAACTAACATAAATAATTATTACTAATTAAGAATTTTATAACCAAATCTTTTTCGCATACTAGTAAAATAATTATTTATAAGATTAGTGTTAAAAAAAATGTGAGTCATATATCTGACTTATTAGGCATAAAACTTTCTTTCACTTTTAGTAAATAATAAAGTACACAGTAAAAAATGAGCATAATCTACAAATAATAGATTCTTCTTTTATGAAATAAAAAAGCGAAACAATTACCCACGTCTCATAGTTAAAGTGAATGTGAAAATAACGTAATAGATTCCAAAAATTATGACACATTTCCTTTTTTTGTTTGTTTGTAGTATTCCAGAAGTTATTTCAAGTATTCTTTTTGAAGGAAGAAAATATTTCCGTAACATATTTGGATTTGTAGAACTTCTCCCATATGACTATTTCCAGTCATAAAAACCAACAAATATGAGTCTGTGAAGCCTATTTATAGTCTTATTTACTTTTTGGCAATTTATTATCCAAATGGAAACGGAAATTATGTAGCAAAAAAACATGATAAATATGCGTGACCATTGGGTGAAATTGCAGCTGATATAAAACTTACGGTGTCAGATGCCACCAAATTACTTTTTGCTGCCTTTTCATTTCGACCAAATTTATTTATATTTTAACTAAAAACTTTTGGCTCTTATTGCGTTGTCACGTATAAAATATATTTTCACCAAAATAAAAATGAGTTTCACTCCCTGCTCCAGAAACTTTGCTCGCAATGAAATTAGGAAATAAATAAGTTTGTCCAATAAACGCATTTCAACCGCGTCCAAACTATTTATGATGAAAGTGGTTTTTGTATCAATTGAGAATTGCGCTAAATTTGTTGAAAACTTATTTATTTTGCACTTCGAAAACTAAAAGTTACCAAAGTATTTACTTTGACAGAAAATAATGCTTTCCTTTAAGTTAATAGAATCATTTTTATATATATATAAATTTTGCTACTTGTGATTCTTTAACAATGTAATATATAGGTTAGCAAATTTATTATTTACATATTTATATTTATAGGAAGCTCTTGTTTAAGCTTTAATTTTTTAACTTATTTAACAAAGAAATTAAAATAAAAATAAAAATATGTAAGGTCAGCGAAATTTTGTATATATTAATCAAATTTTTATTATTGCTTCTTTATTACTGGTCGAACCCTTTTAGTTTCTTTTCATGATGCGTCGCATTCGACAAAAAAAATTAACATTACAAAATTAAAATAGTTAAGTGCAATATTTTATATTAAAATACAAAACGTTATAAAATCACTCGGTACTACCAGCTGACGCCAGCAAATCACACACTTATGTCTCCAGTAGTCAACTAAGTACGCAAATAATAAGAAAATAATGATAGAATCTTCCGAATAACTCAATATTTATTTAGATAATATTTAAGATGGTCGCTTATAGACAGTAAGAGATTAGTGTTACGTTGTTAATGACCAAAGAGGTGTTAATAACCTCTTCAGACATACACAAGAATAGATAAATGTAATTAATATATTTGCTGATGATTTACGATTGGCTGTAAAGGACACCATACTGAGAGATGAAAATATATATTTTAAGCACTTTTATCACAGCTCCTCCAAAAATCAAGAAAGTGTTTTAAAAATGATGCTATTTT
>NC_051846.1:168384654-168393109 GCF_002237135.1 Teleopsis dalmanni | reverse complement strand
AATTTCAAGAGAAAACCACAGAAAAAATCTTTTTCTTTTAATCAGTTCTTTTGTATTTTGCGGCGATTTCTAAAGTTGAAATGAAATGGATTATCTACGTTGCTTGTACGACCAGTTTTAAATAATTCAAACCAGAAGAAATACAATATATATACCATTTATTTCTGATGCCAATGTGATATATAATTATATTCATACATTACAGTCACATTTTCTGTGACTGCCTTGCCTTGATCTGCGCTAGGAAGAGATCACTGTGTCAAGTCTCGCCTTCTGACATTAGTAGGTTCTCAACGGCTGACATTCTATCCTCCATTTGGAATGTCTTCTGTTCGATTAGAGTCTGTTGCAGCACAAAAGATCAACTATACTCGCAGTACTCCGCTCCCTTGGGAGCTGGTACCCAGTTTATTTTTAAACTATTCTATATTCGTACATATTTTTGTGTAACGGTGTAAGCTAAGTATTGATTTTCAGAAAAACCTTACAGTTTTTTCTTATGCCGTATTCGATTCGTAATTTGCGGATATAATAAGAAGAAGAAGAAGAAGGAGAAGAAGGAGAAGAAGAAGAAGAAATGCGTTTAGAGAGGCTTGAAAATTTTAAAATCATTTTTAGACTATTATGATGCAAAAATGCAAAAAAAAATCTTGAAAAAATTAGTTTTAAATATCCATAACTTTTAGACACATTACAACATATAACAAATTTGATATCAATATTAAAAAATATACAAAGATCAAAAGTGTGATATGTATCTTATTAAAATATGTCTAAAAAAGACTCTTTTAGGATTTTCTGTAATACCTATTAAAGATTTCATACAATTTTATTTGTTCGTTGAACCAAAGAATCTCCCTGCACATATTTGTCACTAAAAGGACTGTATTAATCAGAAGTTAATTTGTAATTCTTGGTGAAGTTTAGGTTTTTGTGTTTTAGAAGACTGATTAAAAAATCATTAAAATAATTAAAAATTATATATCTTTTTAAAACGTATCTTAAATTCTTATAAACAAAACTGTTTTAGTTTTTGGTCACAAGGTGTGCATAATTTTTCGTGTATATGATATATTCAACTATTAAATCAAAAACGTAAAAATATGAGTTTATAAAAATGTAATGGTCTTAGCATTGATTACAGATGGTGTTAGTAGTCTCCTTATAAAAGTATTGCTTACAACCTTTACCAAGCAACAAAAAAAAGCTTCAAAAATAATAATATATAGATGTGATACTATGGATATAAGCTCCAAATACTTTCGTGTTTACTATGAATAGTCAATAACGCAAGATGCTATGTAAAAAGCTTTTAAAAGCTCTTTACAATGCAAGAACCTTAACTCTAATACTTTGTGTAAAATTAATGAGGACATCTCAACAATTTATGGAAGTTCGAAACAAACCAAAATTCTATAGCTTTGCATGAACAAAAAAAAAAATATTCCTTAAGTTATACAAATAATGAAAGTTAGAATATTGTTGAAAGCTTAAAGTTACATTTCAGTAAAAGCTTACAGGATAATGTTTTAAGCTTTAAGCTCAACTTGAGAAAGTTTTAGATATATTTGGTATATGATAATGTTCAGAGCTTTAAGGTCAACTTAAGTAAGAGTTGTTCTTACACATCCTGTTACTATAGCCTTAGTATGATGAATTTCTCAATGGCGGTAGTCTTAGCTGAGAAAACTCTCGAAATTAAGTTATTTTTTGTGAAGGTATTCTGCACAAGATGGCGTAATATTTAAGCTCTTTTTACTCACCTCGCCGTGGTGTATTATATCACAATTCACCTATTATTGAAATGCCATAAAAATGTGCCATATTTTGTGTTTGTTTATTATTTATTAAATAATGATTAATATTTAAAGTTTATTTAATTAAAATTTAAATATAAATACAAAGTAAGATATTTTAAAACTTTCCTAACAATTGTTTTTAGAAATCATGAGAAAAACATATAGTTGTTTAAATATATTCGAATAGTCTTATTATTTTTGTTAAGTAATTAATTGTTTTTAGTTATTTATTCATTATATTATATCATTATTGCTTCATCAAGCTTTTCCAACCTGTTATCTTCACTGCAATTGTTCTATTTGTGACTATCTATATAAAAATAGTAAATGATGGGACCACTGATGGGAAACAATTATGACTTGTTGGATGTCAAACACCTTCTAAAGATTCTGTTAGTGACTGAGGTACAGTCAGTGAACATAGCACTGTTAACATGAACTGTAGTAGTTCACATATTTCCATAAAAATAATACATACAATTGATTCAGGTGTCTTTATGCCGTGGAAAATTATTGCTAGAATATGGCTAAAGGCAGTATCTCAAAATGTTAATACATTAGAAAAGATTCTAAAAAAGAAATAAAATAATAAACTAAAACCAAGACCGCTGTAAAACTCTTATCAAGGAGATTTGAGAATATTTTATTAATAACCGAGCACAGAGTATATCTAGCCTTAGTTTTCTCTTTAAGAATTGAATATGAACTCTTCTTTAATCTCTTCTTTAAAACTTTCCAATTCAAAATAATTTTAAAATAAATATTCAGCTCTTAAGATCAGTCCACTCATTGGTGGAATTAAAATTGAATCGCCTAATTGACTGAGGAAATTGAAATCTTGATCAAATTTAAAACAATAAAAGCTGCACGCATTGTATGTTATAGATACTTCAGTTTATTTTTATTCGTGATTTATTGTGATTTAAATCGGTCTTGAAAACCTTGAAGTGAGTGTGAAAACTTGAAAATTATTCGACTAGGAATAGAAGATATAGATAAAAAAATGTGCAATCTCAAAAGATATTCTCAAAATAGTTAAATTTTAATAAAAAATAAAATATATATATATTAAAAAAAAATAATATATGTTATATAAAATACGAATTATTGTATGTTTTAAATAATATCACTTAAATATTTTGTTTAAAATATTTAAATAGTTTTCAACAATTTAAAATAATTTTTAAAATAAAGTTTTCAACGAAAGTTCGTAAAGAATTACCCAAAGTTTATAGTAAATGTTACTGTATCTGTAGAAGTGTGTGTGTATAAAGTGAAATAACATAAAAAAAAGGAAAAAAAAAGGAGACATTAATTAAAAATGAAAGATTATTGGGTGAAAGAAATGTGATATAATAGGTTTGTTCCATGAAGTACTCGTTGTAACTTTGAGTCACATTGTATATATACAAATGCGTTCCACCAGCAAATTTTCGAGTCAATGAGAGCACCTGAGAGTGTGTAACATTCCTGTCGAAATAATGCTACACAGACTTTCCTCCTACATTTTATTTCAAGTAAAATTTGTGTTGATATGTGAATCAGCTGTTTTAGTTTGAATTAAAATTTTTGTATTGTTTACATGCGCGGCACTAGTGTTCTTACCAGATTTTACACAAACCTGTTTCATGAAAATATGTCTAAAGAGCGTAATTTGGCACTTTGTTAGTGTTACGCTCTCAGTTTGTATTTTACTTCTATTTTACTTGAGTTATACTACAAGTAGCTCGTGGAACAGAACTAATATCAAAAAGTCGCTCTTAAATTTTTAGAGCTTTTGACAATTTGCAACAACAATTTGCCTTAGTCTACTAACACAATAGATTTTGTTATAGATAGATAATAATATCTAATATACACGTTTTACTTATTATTTTTCAAATGAAGAACTAGTGAAATTACTAGTGACACGGTGTATAGTGCGGCTACAATTTACACCATTCTACCCCTTATAAACTAGTGAAAAGACTAGTTCTGAGGTGTATCGTAAGGGATTAATTGACACCGGCAATGACAACTCAATATAAAATACACTAGTTGAGCCCACGTAAAGCGGATTATGAAGCGACTAGCACTATACACCTGGAGACTAGTGAATTCACTAGTTCAGAAGTAGTCGCAGGCGCTGCTGGATATATTAAGACACAACCATACACAGACGAGAAAAGACTGTTTGGTGCTGAGTGGACGGAGAAACTCCACCAACACTTCTTCTATTCTTCATTCTTATTGCAGACTCAATTAATGATATTGTATGAAAGGGTATGTGAGGCAATATTTCTGAAGTTGATGCATAGTCTTTGTTTTTGTATACTCGTATTTTTCCTAAAATATATGATTGGCTTTGTGTGCATGCAATGCAATAGTTCTATCAAATTATTTTAAATTTGATATATAAATAAAATTTATTTTGTTGGTTAACTAAGGCAAATTGTTGTTGCGAACCTCGAGACTGTCCACTTGGGCAGAAGCTCTAAAAATTTAAGAGCGACTTGCAATATCTTATAGCATTTTTATATTTTTGAAATATAGCATTTATTATATTTGCTTATATATATGAGTGTAGTGTTAGGAGTATATTTAGAGCTTTTTTAGAAACCGACTGCTGTCTAATGAGTACCGAATACTTTCATTTAATAATAACTATTACAACTAAATAAACATTTAAAAAAATTTAAAAACATTTTTAAATTTTAAAATTAATTTAATATTGAAAACATTTTGAAAAATTAAATTTTAAAATTTAAATGATTTGTGAGTAAAAAATGTACTTATAAATATGTAATTATTTTTTATTTATGTATGTCGAAGCTATTTGAGCCAGTGCACTTGAGCACTTTTACTCTTTCTTAACTCAAGGTATTTTCAAAATCCCTCTTTACGCCTTGACTGTATTATTGTTTATCACTTCATCCGACTAAGCAATAATTGACCTCAGATCTGCATACCTCCCCGAGGAGCCTGTAACCATTCTGAGATTTGATAACGCGCTGTTGGTAAGTGTGTCAGTTTTGGTAAATAATTTCAGAAATAAGAATCTTTACTCTAAATTTTATTAAAAATTTTATATTAAATTTTATAATTATTAAATTTAAAATCAAGTATTTACTAAAAATTAATTAAAAACCCTCAATATTTTTTAAGTGTTAAGTGTTAATTTTAGTGTTAGATTTCTGTACATCACTAGTTCGCTCAAGAAACACTAAACGTATATGAATTAATTGTATTATTTTTAGAGGATCAACCTCAATTAAAAAATTTATAATACTTTATTTGTTAATCATTTTATTTTTGTACAGATATGAAAAAATAATTCGTTCATCGCCACAAATTATACAGTTTTTTTCTTAAAATGTATCCCTAAGTTGGAAAGAGTAAATTTGAAATTGATAACAAGTATTTTGTAATAGTTCTTTAAAAAGCTTCGATTATTTTTTATCAACAAAAGTTGATGCCCCCGACTATTTAAATAACAATTTTAAAGTGCCCATACACTGTTGAAACTGATGAAAATGTACAGATTTTTTAATAAAAATTTTGAATGCAATAATCTAATCGCATTGACAATAAAATATTTTTGAAAATAAAATTATTGTGATACTGTTGTAATATATCGTATAACAGTTTTTTAATTATAGATGCATAAAGTATTAATTGCTAAAACTCCCAAAAAACGAGTTCAAAAGAAATGCTCAAATTGAAGAGGCATCTCGCTGCTTCCTACCATAACAAAAGTATTAAACAAAATTATCCTTGACAGAATCACGGTCACCTTGATAAACTTATAAGGAAAAATCAATTGGGTTTTTATCCAGTGGGATCAAGTGAGGATCTGATAGATACAATACGAATAATTCCAGAAAAATCCGCCGAACTGAACACTACACTTTACCTTGTGATTGTGGATTTTTTAAAAGCATTCGACTCGCTTGACAGATAATCAATATGGATAGCGCTCAAGTTAAAGAGCGTTCCCGATAAAATATTAAATATCAAAGCTACCTATGAAGGTACAACTTGCAAAGTCTTACATAATGGAGAACTCAGCGAAGCTTTCGTGTGCCGCACAGGAGTAAAACAATGCTGCGCCTTGTCTCCGCTTTTGTTTATAACAGTCTTGGACTTAGTAATTGAAGTTATAGAAGCGCGCCCGCCTGGTATAAACTGGTAGCAAAGAGGCAGACTAGCTGATCTTGAATATGCTGATGAAATTGTTTTACTGTCATAGCGATATACAACATCAACTTACTTTGTTAGAAAACGAGGTCAAGAAGGTTGGCTTAGTAATAAACTGATAAAAGACGATATCAATAAGAATAAGCTCAAATAGTACCACAGTAGTGCGCAGTAGCAGAACCGAGGCGAGAAAGAAATAAGCCGAAAAATACTTGACGCAAAACATTCATAAGCGAAACGAGGATATCTTTCAGTAAGCTTAGAACAATAACTCGTCAGCGCAATAACTGGAAAGTATTTAATAGATTAAATAGATTAAATTTGTGATTTTGTCAATATTCAAATATTTCGTAATAATAAATAATAATGTAATAATCGCAACGGAAATTTCACTTTCTGCAACACAGGATTTCTTCGAGGTTTTTGTCTCCGATTTTCCATTTGAAGGAAGTCATTTACGGATCTGGATGCATTTCTTTTTCGAATCTAAAACTATATGTACTTTAAAGAACAAAAAAAAGTCTTAGTATTTATGCATTTGTATTTAATACCTTAGGTTCAGGCGTACCATATTTCAGTGTTTAGGCTTTTAGGCAAAAAGTCATTACATGGGTTGAACCAAACTTCATAGTACATGATATAGAATCATAAAATCTTTTTCTGTTACTATAATGACAATGGCCACTTCCAGTGGAGCTTTTCGGGTGCCACAATCGATGACTAAACTTAGAGTCACATTCTAATCAGCCGCATAGTGCCTCTGCCATAGATCTCTGCCATAAACCTAACTCTATCGGGTGCTTCGCGGCATATATTATTTTAGTTATAATTCAGATGGCTGTAGTCACACAAATTCCATTTTTTGAAGAATTTAGAAGCTAAGTGGTTTAAAAATAACCAAATAGCCATAAGCTACAAAGCACGCTCTGTTTACATACGGACTTTGTTTTATGGGGATCATAAAGATATTGTTCTTATAGGAATACTCTAACTCCTGATCTCTTCAAAACAAAGACTATTGATCAATAAGTCATCGAAAACTATCGCAGAAGGATGCTTTACTATACGATGTACCAATAAATGATAGTGAATTTTATACTTCAAGGCAAAGTTCTAACATATATTGAGAGAAGATATAGTCTTGATGTATGTGAGATTGTACTAAGCATAACAGTAGACTGGTTATTAAAAAACTATGAAATCATTTTTGAAATTGTAAAATGAATTTTAAAATCAAATAATCAATCTTATAGTTTGAAGTATACGGCTTCAAAACAATTTTGATCACTACATAATTCTACTTTTGAAAAGATATAGTATAACTCAGTTTATCATATAGAAAGTAAGGCACAGGCAACTGGTCCTATATCTCCTTTTGGTCCTATAACTCCTGAAGTTCCCGGTGCACCTGGAAACCCTCTAGTTCCTATGGCACCAGTTGGTCCTATAGGTCCTTGTATGCATTGAATTCCAGGAGGGCCAATAGGTCGATTTCCTCTCTCCTTGCTTACCCATTGCACCTACCGGTCCTGGAGGACCCTGCGAACCTGGTTGCCAGGTCCAGGTTGCCCTTGCTGACCATGTATACCTGAAAATTAGTGTTAGTGTAGTAGTTAATATACATTGCGCAGAAACAAACCTTTTATACCTCTTCGTCCTTGTTCACCAAGTAACCCAGGTGGTCCAATTGGATCCACGATCTCTTTTTTTACCAATAGATCCTAGAGGTCCAGGTTCACCGCGAGATCCTTGTGCACCTGCAGACCCAATATGTCCCTAATAAAGAAATACAAATATATACATAGAAATGCATATATAATGTTACCGTTTCTCCTTGGTCACCTTTCAGGCCTTTTTCCCCAGGCAAGCCTACTTCTCCTTTGTCACCATCTTCACCCGGTGTACCCGTTGGTCCTGGTGGTCCAGGTAATCCACGTAATCCCATCAAACCATCCCTACCAGCAGGTCCAACAGGACCTTTTTCTCCAATTTCGCCTTTAGCACCAGGTGATCCAGGGTTACCAATTGGATCTACATTTCCTGGTGGACCTTGATGTCCACTGTGATCAGGTTCACCACTTCTCACCAGAAAAGCCAGGACTACCTATAATTCCTTGTTCTCATTTAAGTCCTGGCAAACCTGGTTGCCCCTTGATGACCACGTTCTCCAGCAAATCGTGGAAGCCCTGTTGCACCTTGTGGTCTTGGAATTCCAGCTGAACCCATTGGACCAGGTAGACCCTCCTTACCTGCTTCTCCTGGTAGCCCTATTTCACCAGCTGGTTCAGGTAGTCCAGGTATACCGGCTTCCCCAATAGGTCCCTATTCACCAAGAGAGCCATATGGACCAATTAGGCCATTAATACTTTATTAATTGTTTTACTTTGAATGCATTCATTAGTACATTTTCTTGATCAGCTGAAAGAAAAAAAAAAACATTTTTATTGTAAATAAAACATTCCAGAGTTCAAAGATCTCTC
>NC_051846.1:168382552-168384554 GCF_002237135.1 Teleopsis dalmanni | reverse complement strand
TCATAGCCTATTATTTAATAAATAAATAAATATGTCTTTGTTCGTTTCGTCTAATATTAATATTTCTCCGCCAACTGTAATAAAGTTGGTGACTAATTGATTTATTAGGTAACCATCTTAAGGATACTGTGTAAAAACGCAATCGGTTATAATAAAAGATTCGACTAAATTTTATACGTTATATAGCTCTTTTATTTTCTATAAAATTACTTCTATTATAATTTACATACAACACTAATCACTTCAGCAGTTTATGTCTGTAAAATGTTTGATTTTTGGATATGAAAAAGTATTAAAACACGTACCAAATTGAAATTTGAATGAGTTCAGATTATGTGCTATCCACCCTCAACAAAATTACATAAAACTCAATATAATTTAAAACACTTAAAGGAAAAAGTTTTTTATTGAATTTTTAATTAGGCGCAGATCACGTTTTCATGTAAAAACGAATAAATGTTTAGATTGGAAACAACAATTTTCCACCAAAACACTCCTGGGTATATTAATTCGAATTAGAGCCGTCTCCTTCTCCAGCCCAAGGCAGTCATTTGCCATGACTTAAGCCGACACACAAACGAAATACCATATTTACGACACCCAGAGCCTTAAAGTAATAAATAGAATGGATTTCTTTTTCGATTAACTTAATTTTGCAATGTAATCGCGTCTTAATTATGCCCCGAATTGTGTGGTACAAAATATATTGACATTACATTTAAGGCATTTGTAGAATGGAATTAATGCTCTGCCATTGATGTAGTTAGAGGACTACATATTATGTGGAGTACCACTTCTCTGTTATTACTTTCGTGGGCACAAAACTCTAGAAGACAAGAATAACAACAACAACAATAGCAATATAAGATTAGGAAAATTTATTAATACGAAATTTTTCGTATATAGTAAAATGTCATCGTGAATAGACAAAAAATAAGGCTGTCGTGCCTTCTCAGCCTACAGATATATACGTAAATGAAACCATTTTGCTTGCTCATGTAAATCGATTGGTGCTTGGTGCCAAATTCTCCCGCATCCTCCGCCGGAGCAGTTGGGCGCTATTAATGCAGCAGTAAATTGACTGTTCGCATATTTTACAGTACAAATTTGTATCTGCAGCGATATTTGAACTTCGGTGGGGAACGTGCCCTTTTAATAGCCGCTTTAATTGGCCAGCAACAAGCCGTAAAGTTTGTTCATTTCCGTCGAGCAGTTATTAAAATTACAAATGAACGGCTTCTCAGCGAACGAATTAGAAAGGTAAATTTCAGGTGAATTCTGTTTGTTGCAGGGCAGCAATCTTGAATTTTAATTGAATTTTTTTGGAAAAATATAAATTTTACCCTCCAATTTAATTGCTCATTATGGCTTCAAAATGTACGCAATTAAGCAATTCCCAAATTCGCGCCTTATTAACACAAATAAAATTAAATATTTACACAACACTTGCGCTAACACATTGAGGCGCGTATTTATCTTGACGCGTGCACTGAAATTTCATTTAAAATTCAAACAAAATTTTACCTTTTGTAAAATAAATACAATAATTAAAGACTCACTATTTAAAGTTATAATATAGGATTTAATAAATTTAGCAGTTATATCGTATATTTCACGATAATATTTCCTATCGACTTAAGCATCAGTGTAAACAGCACAAATTGTGCTTAAATCAAGAAATGTTAAGTACATTAAAATTGTGTTCAAAAACTTCAAATTTTTTATTGGAAATAATAACTATAATTAGACCAAGACTACTTTATGGGTGTGTCGCGTTTGCTATACACTGTCTACTATCCAAAAGCTGCAAATTGCTTAAAGTCAGGCTCTCTGAAGACTCTTCAAAGTGCCATGGTACATCCGCACGAATGACATGCTAAGAGACCTTAGAATAGATCCAGTCAAAAAATACATAAGGGACAGAGTCCTGAAGCTATATGCGAAAATTGACAGGCTGCACTACTTACTACTATCTAATCTCAGATTAATTATTTACCGGACG
>NC_051846.1:168375502-168382452 GCF_002237135.1 Teleopsis dalmanni | reverse complement strand
GACAGAGCCCTGAAGCTATATTTGAAAACCGACTGGCTACCCTACTTAGCACTATTTAATATCAGAATAATCACTAACTGCACGGGGTGGTGCGCAGATCTTAGATCAGTCATTGAATAATCACGAAGCTTTTGAGGACTACATAAATAAATCAATGAGAAGGGTGGAAATCTGCAGAAACCCCCCAGCTATCAAAAAGTAAAAGTGCCCAGATGCACTAACTTGGAAAACATCACATCACTAAGAAACAATTTAACAATACATACATTCTTAATTCTTTACAATAAAATAATGTTGAAAATCCTTAGAAGAAAGTGCATCGTATGTAAGCCAAAAGCTTATTAAAAAGTCATTGGTGACAGCTTTTCGGACAGCATTTTTAATCATTCCACATATGTATTGAAGGAGATTATCTAATAGTAAGCAAATTATACTACTCGTTAGTTTACTTTTAACTACTTTAGTATTAACAAACATTGTAGCGTGTGTACTTCAGCTGACTCTCTGCTATGATGTGAAAATAAGAACTTCTTAAAATAAAGTGAATTTTTTATATATCTTAAGCTAATTGATAAGTTATCAGTAAAAGATTTGCGGAAATACTCTTACCTATTTCTATTAAGCCATTTGACAATGAATTAGAAAGTATGGACTAAGTAATATGGCGTGAGGTACTATTGCGAATGAAGTGAGATAGGCGCAGACTTACGAAGAGTTCAGCAAGATGCATTTCTGCACCCAGCTAGGCTGTGTTGAAAGTTAAGAGAACGGCATATAGTCCATTGATCTTTCAGTAAATTCCACGAATTTTTAGATAAGGAGGTCTTCCAGTCTTCCTCAAAGGAATTTTATGTACCTAAAGTTAACGGGATGACCAGTTTAGCCACAATTGCAACACTTCGGAAGTGTACTAGGCAGCTGGAGTTGAGTGGTTGCAGAGTTTAGCTGTATGACAATACCGCTGACAGTTGGTGCACTGGAAAAACTTAGTGTGAGACATCCTTGCTGGGGCGATTATTATATCCAGGGAGGGGAGCTGGATGACATTAAGCAGTGATATTATGTCAGTGATCGGAGCTGGGTAAAGTTCCTAAAGCAAAGAAGTGGCTTTTAGATTTCAACCTTTGGTACTTAAAGTCTCAAAAAATAAATAATTTACGATTATTAAATATAAGAAATAATTCCAAGACCAGAAGGTATAATCAGTTTTGTGGTTTGAGAAACATTGTTGGTAAACGTACCAGGTATGGTCTTAATTTCACTCTACGATTTCATCAATATTTTTTCAATGGATTAAAAACGTTGTTATATGACTGTTCTGTGTTTGAAAATAGTGAAATAAGAAAGTCTCACGGTGTCATGTCTGGAAAATAGAGTAGAAACAGCATTGATGCTGTTATTCACCAAGCATTGTTAAATACGCAAGAAATCTTTAAAATAAATTGTACTCTCAGTTGTTTCTTGAGATCTACAGGATCTTAAAACAGTAAAGAATACCCACGTTAGTTTTTCGAAGGTGAAACTTTGGTACACTACTTGTAAGGAATAATAGTTTGTAATTGAAAAATTCTATCCCACCCAGACATATTCTGGGTTTTTATTTTAAAAAATATTTCTATTATAATCAAATCAACAATGGTATTATATTTTAATACAATATGCAAGAAATATTTGAAATAAAAGGTTCCATATATGAATTTGAATTATCTAATGACTTTTACTTTTGAAAGGAATGTTTTTTTTAATATTTTTGACTTTGGTATAATTCGACAGCGAATACAAAAAGAATGCAATATTGTGATTTTGGGAATAGTAATTTTTTTTCCTAACACGTAAAGAAGTGTAGGCAGTGAGATTCAAATATTCTTATTGAAAAATTAGTCAGAAGAAGCTGGCTTAATCCATTGTACCATATTGCTTCAGGTAGCACTATTCCGATACATGGATGATTGAACATTATTGTTAAAGTTAATGGGAGTATATACAGTAAATTATGAATCTAATCATAATTATACAGTTTTGGTCCATTGAGCAACTCTTAAGCAACTTCTAATTAAACAAAATTTAACAATTATCTATAAAATTTTGCTTAATACATCTTATGTGCAAAACTTTTCATATTTGAAAATAATGCAAATGGCATCAATTTTATCAGTAGCTTCTCTGGTAGTTAAGAAGGGATTTTTATTACAAATTATTTTTTTTTACTTCTAAGATATATTGATGTTTTATCATTCCATTATACAGATAGTGTAATTGCATATTAGGTATTTGATAAAAATACATTATAATTTAGTATTAGGTATAAAATACATGATACGGATATACACTACTAATATATAACAATATGAAAAATACACCATTTATACAATACAAAGATCATTCGTTATTTAGAATTTTTGAGTACTTCAAAAATTTTATGAACCATTTTTGTGGCGGGTTTAGCTAGTTCTGAGAATAACGCGAAGACTATCTTTAGTTGTCATTATTACATGTGGCATCTTTCTAAGTTTCTCGTCTCTTGCTCATCACATTCGTTGAAAGTCAGCGAAATTACTGAACTCTCAACATAAAATTGTTTTAGAATATCTATTGTTACAATTCTGCTTCATTGGAAGCCTCTGTCTCTATTCTCTTCCATTATAACATATACTATTGTCTTGCTAATTGGTAAGGTAGATACATGCGTATTGACATCGAGTTTCTTAATTGAAAGAAATTGAATCTTTGCAATACCTAGTCCATCTAATCCTAGTCCACTAGGAATTAAGCCTATGCCTCGCATGTTATAAAAGGTATATATAGGTATAAGTATACACCTTAAACCTGCAAATACAACTCCAAAAGCTATTTACATAATAAAAAGTGTTTTTTGAAATGGGTATAAAATTTGGATCCCACATTAGAAGCAATGGCAGTTTTTGTTAGAATGCGCCTATACTAACTAGAACCTCATCTTAAAAGGCTGCTACAAAGCAGCTATAATGAGATTCTAACGTAGAAATAAAGGCCTATCCAAAACGTGGTTAAAGATTCTAAATCGTTTTATAATGAATCAAAGAAAAGTTAGAATAGTATTGCAATTATTATATTGCCGTTTAAGGAACCGATATTAATGACTAACGTCGCTATTGTTTTTTTACTAATTACTTAGTGTCGCGTCGGACTAAAATACAAATATTTAAGTCCAACATAAAATCTTGCCTTCTATATGGATGCCAAACCTGGAATACTACGGAAAACAGCAACAATGCACTACAAGTTTTTTTAAATCAGTCATACAATTTCAAACGATCGTCTATGGTCTCTAACTCAGCAAACACCTATGAGAAACCAAATTAAAAAGCGTAAATGGGAATAGATCGGTCACACTTTGCGTAGACCGACTGGTGACATTACAAAAAGGGCGATTGAGTGAAACCCGATGGGTAGCAGAAGAAGGGGCAGACCTGCTCACAACTGGAGAAGACAAACCGGCACGGAAATGTCACACATGCGGAAAGGCTGGCGAGAGTGGAAGCTGTTGGCCACCAATCGTACCGAGTGAAAGTTATTTGTTGCGGCACTATGCTCCTCCAAGGAGTTACTCACTAAGTGATGGTTGTCTAATTTTTTGAAATCATGTAAAACAGATATGCAGTATTTATATTAAGTATTATTTACTAGTAAATTCAGATAACTAAATAAAAAATATTAAATGTATATGATAAGATCATTTAGTTTAAGTTAACAACTACTCATAAATATATTTTTAGACATCAAGAAATATTAAAATTTGGACCAGTTCAGCTATTAAAGATCATGCAATATTTGTTATGCATAAGTGCAAGGCGGAGGCAGTGTTAAAAATTTTATAAAATATTTTAAGCGATTTAATATATATATATATATATTGTAACTAGAGCCGAACTCGATTAATTACTGCGCCCAGCTAGTGCATCTTAGCATTTCATTCAGCAATAAAAAGTGCGGTAGTCTCTTAATATTTTAACACCATAGATATTGTGAATAATTTGCAAAATGGCAAGGTAACATTGTAATTACGGTTATCTTCATCGCTAACTTTACAACGAGCAATAACGCATAATCAAAGACGTCCATAAAAAGTATCTTTAAAGTTTTTTATGGAAACTCCGGCGAATGCTTTGCTGGCTGGACTCAAGAGTACGAGTACGAGTACGTTTAACAATAAAGTGCAACTGTTTAAGTTGCTCGTCTTGGTTTATTGCTGTTGACTTCATTTAAATCAATGAATCTTTTAGCTACTTGGGTTGTTGTTGGTGCGGTTGTTTATGTTGCTACTGTTGCCGTATTGTTGCAATATCTGTATTGTTGGTGCTGCTGTCCGTTTAACATAATAGCAACTTTACTGACATTTGCATTAGATTCGGCTTGTTAGCTTTTTCACTTTTCAGTCTCGCAGCTTTTCTGTTTTTATTAGGTTTGCTTTGCATGTTAAGTGTTATTTATGTTAGCAACTCAAGTACGTGTACTTTTGCAAAATGCAATTTTTGAGAGAAACGTCGTACACATCCAATCGCAAGTGACTTGCAACATTTCAGATACAATACTTCAACCTTAACATTTTTGCGGAACATAGGTGATGGGGTTGTTACGGTTTTATTCCGATACTAATATTCATGCGAATATCTTATTTAGGCACCTTTTAAATTTTAAATGATTGACTTGAAATGCGATGCGATGTTTACTTTATACCATAAGAGATTACCTTTTAGTCTTATAGCTGTTTTTTTTGTTGGTTTTTTAGATACATTTCAACATAATTAATATTCGTCTTATTTGGTTTAGTTTAAAGAATTCATGACCATCAGTAATTATTTTTATTGTTAAAAACGCTATTTCATCACTGATTTAGATTTTTGTAAGCAAAATTATTTAAAGAAAAATAAAAATAATTCCTCTAAAATTTTTTTTAGTGTAAACATTAAAACTTTAATATATATTAATAGCTACAAATCCTGCATAATAATTATTAAAAGAGTTGGATTCCTGGTACTTGCAGTCTCAAAAAATTATTTACGAATAATTAAATATAAGAATTATTTCCAGGACTACTGATGAAGGGTATTTGGGAATACTCGAAACAGCCAAAAATTCAATTTATTAAATTAATATAAAATGAATTAAATTAAAATGAGTATAAAATGAATGTTTAAGTTCACTACTGTTCGAAAAACTTTTTTTAAAAATCTTTATGCAAAAAAAATACTTCGAATTATCAATAAACAATTGAAAAAACTTGTCACATCTACTCACTAGTCAATTGATAAGGTCTTATAATAATGCCAATAACTCAAAATTATGAGACGTCTCTCCGTGTACATAGTTGGATGAACAACAATTTGTTTTACGGATTTATCTTAAATCTACTGACTTTGTCGTTGGCATAGCAAAGTGGTAGAATTGAATACATTTTAAATTAGTAATCTATAGTAGTATTTTATTACCTTTGTAATTAAGAGATTAACTTTTGTAATATGTATTCTGTAAAACTGGAGATCTATTCACTAAATATCTTCTGAATAAGCTCTATATAACCCTTATATAACTTACTAATCTCTTTGACTATCCAGAAATATAGAGAAATGTAAGGACTTCAATGTCTGCGAAGACGCTCTTTTACTGACCTAGCAGAGATAGAAAAGGATCTTCTTAACTTTATCTAGATAGGCTCCATACTGTCTTTCATTAAAGAAATCGGACCTGGAAAAACACTCTAATTCGAATAGATCGGTTAGGTAGCAGTGCACTATTCCTTATTTTTCAATAATAATAACTTTATCTAGAATACCAAATAAAGCTATAGTGAAAACAATGGTTAGTTTCGATCGCACCTATGCTATCAATTTTGAGGGCATCACAAAGTTTAAAATGTAAGAGTTTCATATGCATTAAGATTAATGGCTTTTATTTATTTTTAAAACTATTGCGTGTCATATTCATTCTATTAATGAAATTATGAGTTGGACTAAAAAATGGAAAATTAAGCTCAATCAAACGAAATCCGTCCATATAAATTTCATAAACAAAAAAATCGAGTATTTACCGATAACTGTATCCAGTGCTCGAATACAGCTAAATACCTTGGCAGGAACTTAGAAGATATAAAGAAAAAACGAGTTGAACTAGAATCAAAATACAAAAAATTATATTGACTTCTTAGGAAAAAATCAGCCGTTTCTTTAAAAATTATATTGGTTTCTTGGGAAAAAATCACCCGTCTTTCTAAGCAACAAATTAATGATATACAAGTAAGTCTTACCTTCGGTGTGGACGTATGGAATCTAGTTATAACGGTGTGCACTAAAATCGTCAATTCAAATCATCCAAAATTTCCAAAAAAAAGTTTTAAGAAATTTAGTCAACGCTCCGTGGTTTATTAGGAATATTGACCTACATCGGGACTTGAAGATCGAATCTGTGGATGCAGTAATACAAAATTTTGCGGATAAGCACCAAAAATGGTTACAACAGCACCAAAACGGGACAGTCCAACATCTGTCTAATACATCTGGCCTCCTGAAGAGACTTAAATGAAGTAAGCCTTCAGATCTGCTACCGAATTAGTAGTCTAATAATAATAATTTAGAATACTACTTTATTAGGATTAAGTCTTTGACAACTTGACAATTGTAAAAAGTATTGTGAAATATAATAGAAGTGCTGGATAGTTCTTTGACCTTAAACTAGTCGTAGTCAATTGAAACATGTATTTATATTATTGTACGTATTCTGTTTCAAATAAAAAAATAAATGTAGTATGATAATAAAACAATTGTTTTTAAATTATATGAATAAAATAAAACTGAGTGTGAGTAGATATTTCTTGTAAGTTGATTAAAGAAATTATTTGAGAATAGGACGCAGAATCACCTGCTCAAAAAGTATCCGGTTGTTTATGAACTAGTCGTTAAGTAATAGACCTTTTT